>NW_026910032.1:2500-35659 GCF_949316205.1 Platichthys flesus
CTAACCCTAACCCTAACCCTAACCCTAACCCTAACCCTAACCCTAACCCTAACCCTAACCCTAACCCTAACCCTAACCCTAACCCTAACCCTAACCCTAACCCTAACCCTAACCCTAACCCTAACCCTAACCCTAACCCTAACCCTAACCCTAACCCTAACCCTAACCCTAACCCTAACCCTAACCCTAACCCTAACCCTAACCCTAACCCTAACCCTAACCCTAACCCTAACCCTAACCCTAACCCTAACCCTAACCCTAACCCTAACCCTAACCCTAACCCTAACCCTAACCCTAACCCTAACCCTAACCCTAACCCTAACCCTAACCCTAACCCTAACCCTAACCCTAACCCTAACCCTAACCCTAACCCTAACCCTAACCCTAACCCTAACCCTAACCCTAACCCTAACCCTAACCCTAACCCTAACCCTAACCCTAACCCTAACCCTAACCCTAACCCTAACCCTAACCCTAACCCTAACCCTAACCCTAACCCTAACCCTAACCCTAACCCTAACCCTAACCCTAACCCTAACCCTAACCCTAACCCTAACCCTAACCCTAACCCTAACCCTAACCCTAACCCTAACCCTAACCCTAACCCTAACCCTAACCCTAACCCTAACCCTAACCCTAACCCTAACCCTAACCCTAACCCTAACCCTAACCCTAACCCTAACCCTAACCCTAACCCTAACCCTAACCCTAACCCTAACCCTAACCCTAACCCTAACCCTAACCCTAACCCTAACCCTAACCCTAACCCTAACCCTAACCCTAACCCTAACCCTAACCCTAACCCTAACCCTAACCCTAACCCTAACCCTAACCCTAACCCTAACCCTAACCCTAACCCTAACCCTAACCCTAACCCTAACCCTAACCCTAACCCTAACCCTAACCCTAACCCTAACCCTAACCCTAACCCTAACCCTAACCCTAACCCTAACCCTAACCCTAACCCTAACCCTAACCCTAACCCTAACCCTAACCCTAACCCTAACCCTAACCCTAACCCTAACCCTAACCCTAACCCTAACCCTAACCCTAACCCTAACCCTAACCCTAACCCTAACCCTAACCCTAACCCTAACCCTAACCCTAACCCTAACCCTAACCCTAACCCTAACCCTAACCCTAACCCTAACCCTAACCCTAACCCTAACCCTAACCCTAACCCTAACCCTAACCCTAACCCTAACCCTAACCCTAACCCTAACCCTAACCCTAACCCTAACCCTAACCCTAACCCTAACCCTAACCCTAACCCTAACCCTAACCCTAACCCTAACCCTAACCCTAACCCTAACCCTAACCCTAACCCTAACCCTAACCCTAACCCTAACCCTAACCCTAACCCTAACCCTAACCCTAACCCTAACCCTAACCCTAACCCTAACCCTAACCCTAACCCTAACCCTAACCCTAACCCTAACCCTAACCCTAACCCTAACCCTAACCCTAACCCTAACCCTAACCCTAACCCTAACCCTAACCCTAACCCTAACCCTAACCCTAACCCTAACCCTAACCCTAACCCTAACCCTAACCCTAACCCTAACCCTAACCCTAACCCTAACCCTAACCCTAACCCTAACCCTAACCCTAACCCTAACCCTAACCCTAACCCTAACCCTAACCCTAACCCTAACCCTAACCCTAACCCTAACCCTAACCCTAACCCTAACCCTAACCCTAACCCTAACCCTAACCCTAACCCTAACCCTAACCCTAACCCTAACCCTAACCCTAACCCTAACCCTAACCCTAACCCTAACCCTAACCCTAACCCTAACCCTAACCCTAACCCTAACCCTAACCCTAACCCTAACCCTAACCCTAACCCTAACCCTAACCCTAACCCTAACCCTAACCCTAACCCTAACCCTAACCCTAACCCTAACCCTAACCCTAACCCTAACCCTAACCCTAACCCTAACCCTAACCCTAACCCTAACCCTAACCCTAACCCTAACCCTAACCCTAACCCTAACCCTAACCCTAACCCTAACCCTAACCCTAACCCTAACCCTAACCCTAACCCTAACCCTAACCCTAACCCTAACCCTAACCCTAACCCTAACCCTAACCCTAACCCTAACCCTAACCCTAACCCTAACCCTAACCCTAACCCTAACCCTAACCCTAACCCTAACCCTAACCCTAACCCTAACCCTAACCCTAACCCTAACCCTAACCCTAACCCTAACCCTAACCCTAACCCTAACCCTAACCCTAACCCTAACCCTAACCCTAACCCTAACCCTAACCCTAACCCTAACCCTAACCCTAACCCTAACCCTAACCCTAACCCTAACCCTAACCCTAACCCTAACCCTAACCCTAACCCTAACCCTAACCCTAACCCTAACCCTAACCCTAACCCTAACCCTAACCCTAACCCTAACCCTAACCCTAACCCTAACCCTAACCCTAACCCTAACCCTAACCCTAACCCTAACCCTAACCCTAACCCTAACCCTAACCCTAACCCTAACCCTAACCCTAACCCTAACCCTAACCCTAACCCTAACCCTAACCCTAACCCTAACCCTAACCCTAACCCTAACCCTAACCCTAACCCTAACCCTAACCCTAACCCTAACCCTAACCCTAACCCTAACCCTAACCCTAACCCTAACCCTAACCCTAACCCTAACCCTAACCCTAACCCTAACCCTAACCCTAACCCTAACCCTAACCCTAACCCTAACCCTAACCCTAACCCTAACCCTAACCCTAACCCTAACCCTAACCCTAACCCTAACCCTAACCCTAACCCTAACCCTAACCCTAACCCTAACCCTAACCCTAACCCTAACCCTAACCCTAACCCTAACCCTAACCCTAACCCTAACCCTAACCCTAACCCTAACCCTAACCCTAACCCTAACCCTAACCCTAACCCTAACCCTAACCCTAACCCTAACCCTAACCCTAACCCTAACCCTAACCCTAACCCTAACCCTAACCCTAACCCTAACCCTAACCCTAACCCTAACCCTAACCCTAACCCTAACCCTAACCCTAACCCTAACCCTAACCCTAACCCTAACCCTAACCCTAACCCTAACCCTAACCCTAACCCTAACCCTAACCCTAACCCTAACCCTAACCCTAACCCTAACCCTAACCCTAACCCTAACCCTAACCCTAACCCTAACCCTAACCCTAACCCTAACCCTAACCCTAACCCTAACCCTAACCCTAACCCTAACCCTAACCCTAACCCTAACCCTAACC
Organism: Platichthys flesus; assembly: GCF_949316205.1. Classification (NCBI taxonomy): domain Eukaryota; kingdom Metazoa; phylum Chordata; class Actinopteri; order Pleuronectiformes; family Pleuronectidae; genus Platichthys; species Platichthys flesus. The sequence continues at coordinate 5,747 of NW_026910032.1, forward strand.
CTAACCCTAACCCTAACCCTAACCCTAACCCTAACCCTAACCCTAACCCTAACCCTAACCCTAACCCTAACCCTAACCCTAACCCTAACCCTAACCCTAACCCTAACCCTAACCCTAACCCTAACCCTAACCCTAACCCTAACCCTAACCCTAACCCTAACCCTAACCCTAACCCTAACCCTAACCCTAACCCTAACCCTAACCCTAACCCTAACCCTAACCCTAACCCTAACCCTAACCCTAACCCTAACCCTAACCCTAACCCTAACCCTAACCCTAACCCTAACCCTAACCCTAACCCTAACCCTAACCCTAACCCTAACCCTAACCCTAACCCTAACCCTAACCCTAACCCTAACCCTAACCCTAACCCTAACCCTAACCCTAACCCTAACCCTAACCCTAACCCTAACCCTAACCCTAACCCTAACCCTAACCCTAACCCTAACCCTAACCCTAACCCTAACCCTAACCCTAACCCTAACCCTAACCCTAACCCTAACCCTAACCCTAACCCTAACCCTAACCCTAACCCTAACCCTAACCCTAACCCTAACCCTAACCCTAACCCTAACCCTAACCCTAACCCTAACCCTAACCCTAACCCTAACCCTAACCCTAACCCTAACCCTAACCCTAACCCTAACCCTAACCCTAACCCTAACCCTAACCCTAACCCTAACCCTAACCCTAACCCTAACCCTAACCCTAACCCTAACCCTAACCCTAACCCTAACCCTAACCCTAACCCTAACCCTAACCCTAACCCTAACCCTAACCCTAACCCTAACCCTAACCCTAACCCTAACCCTAACCCTAACCCTAACCCTAACCCTAACCCTAACCCTAACCCTAACCCTAACCCTAACCCTAACCCTAACCCTAACCCTAACCCTAACCCTAACCCTAACCCTAACCCTAACCCTAACCCTAACCCTAACCCTAACCCTAACCCTAACCCTAACCCTAACCCTAACCCTAACCCTAACCCTAACCCTAACCCTAACCCTAACCCTAACCCTAACCCTAACCCTAACCCTAACCCTAACCCTAACCCTAACCCTAACCCTAACCCTAACCCTAACCCTAACCCTAACCCTAACCCTAACCCTAACCCTAACCCTAACCCTAACCCTAACCCTAACCCTAACCCTAACCCTAACCCTAACCCTAACCCTAACCCTAACCCTAACCCTAACCCTAACCCTAACCCTAACCCTAACCCTAACCCTAACCCTAACCCTAACCCTAACCCTAACCCTAACCCTAACCCTAACCCTAACCCTAACCCTAACCCTAACCCTAACCCTAACCCTAACCCTAACCCTAACCCTAACCCTAACCCTAACCCTAACCCTAACCCTAACCCTAACCCTAACCCTAACCCTAACCCTAACCCTAACCCTAACCCTAACCCTAACCCTAACCCTAACCCTAACCCTAACCCTAACCCTAACCCTAACCCTAACCCTAACCCTAACCCTAACCCTAACCCTAACCCTAACCCTAACCCTAACCCTAACCCTAACCCTAACCCTAACCCTAACCCTAACCCTAACCCTAACCCTAACCCTAACCCTAACCCTAACCCTAACCCTAACCCTAACCCTAACCCTAACCCTAACCCTAACCCTAACCCTAACCCTAACCCTAACCCTAACCCTAACCCTAACCCTAACCCTAACCCTAACCCTAACCCTAACCCTAACCCTAACCCTAACCCTAACCCTAACCCTAACCCTAACCCTAACCCTAACCCTAACCCTAACCCTAACCCTAACCCTAACCCTAACCCTAACCCTAACCCTAACCCTAACCCTAACCCTAACCCTAACCCTAACCCTAACCCTAACCCTAACCCTAACCCTAACCCTAACCCTAACCCTAACCCTAACCCTAACCCTAACCCTAACCCTAACCCTAACCCTAACCCTAACCCTAACCCTAACCCTAACCCTAACCCTAACCCTAACCCTAACCCTAACCCTAACCCTAACCCTAACCCTAACCCTAACCCTAACCCTAACCCTAACCCTAACCCTAACCCTAACCCTAACCCTAACCCTAACCCTAACCCTAACCCTAACCCTAACCCTAACCCTAACCCTAACCCTAACCCTAACCCTAACCCTAACCCTAACCCTAACCCTAACCCTAACCCTAACCCTAACCCTAACCCTAACCCTAACCCTAACCCTAACCCTAACCCTAACCCTAACCCTAACCCTAACCCTAACCCTAACCCTAACCCTAACCCTAACCCTAACCCTAACCCTAACCCTAACCCTAACCCTAACCCTAACCCTAACCCTAACCCTAACCCTAACCCTAACCCTAACCCTAACCCTAACCCTAACCCTAACCCTAACCCTAACCCTAACCCTAACCCTAACCCTAACCCTAACCCTAACCCTAACCCTAACCCTAACCCTAACCCTAACCCTAACCCTAACCCTAACCCTAACCCTAACCCTAACCCTAACCCTAACCCTAACCCTAACCCTAACCCTAACCCTAACCCTAACCCTAACCCTAACCCTAACCCTAACCCTAACCCTAACCCTAACCCTAACCCTAACCCTAACCCTAACCCTAACCCTAACCCTAACCCTAACCCTAACCCTAACCCTAACCCTAACCCTAACCCTAACCCTAACCCTAACCCTAACCCTAACCCTAACCCTAACCCTAACCCTAACCCTAACCCTAACCCTAACCCTAACCCTAACCCTAACCCTAACCCTAACCCTAACCCTAACCCTAACCCTAACCCTAACCCTAACCCTAACCCTAACCCTAACCCTAACCCTAACCCTAACCCTAACCCTAACCCTAACCCTAACCCTAACCCTAACCCTAACCCTAACCCTAACCCTAACCCTAACCCTAACCCTAACCCTAACCCTAACCCTAACCCTAACCCTAACCCTAACCCTAACCCTAACCCTAACCCTAACCCTAACCCTAACCCTAACCCTAACCCTAACCCTAACCCTAACCCTAACCCTAACCCTAACCCTAACCCTAACCCTAACCCTAACCCTAACCCTAACCCTAACCCTAACCCTAACCCTAACCCTAACCCTAACCCTAACCCTAACCCTAACCCTAACCCTAACCCTAACCCTAACCCTAACCCTAACCCTAACCCTAACCCTAACCCTAACCCTAACCCTAACCCTAACCCTAACCCTAACCCTAACCCTAACCCTAACCCTAACCCTAACCCTAACCCTAACCCTAACCCTAACCCTAACCCTAACCCTAACCCTAACCCTAACCCTAACCCTAACCCTAACCCTAACCCTAACCCTAACCCTAACCCTAACCCTAACCCTAACCCTAACCCTAACCCTAACCCTAACCCTAACCCTAACCCTAACCCTAACCCTAACCCTAACCCTAACCCTAACCCTAACCCTAACCCTAACCCTAACCCTAACCCTAACCCTAACCCTAACCCTAACCCTAACCCTAACCCTAACCCTAACCCTAACCCTAACCCTAACCCTAACCCTAACCCTAACCCTAACCCTAACCCTAACCCTAACCCTAACCCTAACCCTAACCCTAACCCTAACCCTAACCCTAACCCTAACCCTAACCCTAACCCTAACCCTAACCCTAACCCTAACCCTAACCCTAACCCTAACCCTAACCCTAACCCTAACCCTAACCCTAACCCTAACCCTAACCCTAACCCTAACCCTAACCCTAACCCTAACCCTAACCCTAACCCTAACCCTAACCCTAACCCTAACCCTAACCCTAACCCTAACCCTAACCCTAACCCTAACCCTAACCCTAACCCTAACCCTAACCCTAACCCTAACCCTAACCCTAACCCTAACCCTAACCCTAACCCTGGGATGGTGGAGCTGTACTCTACCAACCTGACTATCACCACACTATCAAATTTCCAACCGGTTTGAACGAAATAGGTCAGTAGGCCAGTGCCACAAAAATCAAACCCCTGAATCCTAAACCCCAACCCTAACCCAAACCTAACCCTAACCCTAACCCTAACCCTAACCCTAACCCTAACCCTAACCCTAACCCTAACCCTAACCCTAACCCTAACCCTAACCCTAACCCTAACCCTAACCCTAACCCTAACGACGGTGGTATATGGGAAACGACAAGGTCGTCCCTACCATCGCAATAGGGACCAGGTAGCCCCCTGGAGGAAGGACAGCGCACCTTCCGCCACCTTTAAAAGGAGGCGGATCAATTTCCCCTATCCTAACCCTAACCTAACCCTAACCCTAACCCTAACCCTATTAACCCTACTAACCCTAACCCTAACCCTAACTCAACCCAGAACCTAAACCCTAATCCTAACCCTAACCCTAACCTAGGCCCTAACCCTAACCCTAACCCCAACCCTCTCTCCGAGACCACAACCAATCATCCTCCCAATAACCCTGAAATCAAACCCATATTAATTCCATTCATATCTACATTCTCTCATCAAACAACCAGACTCCATAACCTCATTAAACAAAACTTCTCCCATACCAAAACAATACATCCGGCCTTCCATAACCACCAGACAATTTCCGCATATAGAAAAAATCAAAGTCTCCATAGCCTTCTTATCAAATCCAAATATACAGACAATAGACCCCCCATTCAAATACAATATAATACACATTACAAAAATAGAAAATTCATATCCAACCCCCACAGCACAACAGCATTTCCGACACTCGGCACATTCTCCCTTAATACTAGTAACGTAATATACATTATCACATGCACCACCTGCCATAAACATTATATAGGAGAGACTAAACATTCAATACTTACACGCCTCAAGCAACATATGTATAACATTGGGGAAGGCAAATTAACCACCCACCTGGTAAAACATTTCCAGCAACACCCCACCAATAAACTAATAATCTCAGGTTTGGAGAGCAACGACCAATGGACTGTTGGGCAGAGAAAGAGGGCAGAAAAATTATGGATCCATAAAATGAACACCATTGTGCCTACGGGCCTGAATGATGACACCATCCAGTTGCGACAGGCCCGTAGAGTATCCTGACCTGCCCCTTTCTCTGCCCCATGGTCCTGACTGTTGTGCTCTGCCTGGGGATTTAACCCTGGTCCCCGGGATGGTGGAGCTGTACTCTACCAACCTGACTATCACCACACTATCAAATTTCCAACCGGTTTGAACGAAATAGGTCAGTAGGCCAGTGCCACAAAAATCAAACCCCTGAATCCTAAACCCCAACCCTAACCCAAACCTAACCCTAACCCTAACCCTAACCCTAACACAACTGTATGACACATACTTACCTGGTAAATTACCTTAAAAGAAGGAATTACCCACCTTACACCTCAATTGAATCCACCCTTCACATTGTCTCGAAAAGAGTTTTGTAAAAGAAAGGGGAGGAGCTTCACAGAGTATATAAAGGCAGAACAGCAAACAGCTCACTGCTCACTCTGACCTCAGCCAGCATAGGACAAAATGCTCCATGCACTCAACATAAACAAAGCAAAATGACTTGTGTTTATTACCACTTATTACACATCTTAAGCCCAAGCCTGAAGAAGATTTATTTCAATCGAAACGTCGCGGCGGGCTTAAAGATTGCAACTATGGATGTGTTATTACAGTATTAACTGATACTTACCTATGTAATTACCTTACCTGAAAAAAGGAAAATAAAAGGAATTACCTACCCCAACCAGGGATGATTTAAAACCAAACTGATGGCAAATGGTCTACTTATAACAACTGCATTGTAGCAGAATTTTTGGAACAACCTAAAACTCTAATTTGAGAACATTATACTCACCTGAGAACTACCTAAACTCTAACTTGAGAAGATTATACTCACCTGAGAACTAAGACTACCACCTACCGTGTAAAAGGGTTTAGCTTCTTTAGAAACCTACCCACACGTAAAGACAACAATGTTTAATAGTGTTTGTGCAAGGTTATTTTACCGAGTGAGGGGCACCCTATGTTCCAGGAGTGGCCCGTGCATAACGTTGGACCGACGGGGTCGGTCCACGGATATTACCGTTCTTACCTAACCCTGGCCAGTGCCGCCTGGAACAGCATTGGGGTGCCCCTCTAAAACACTACTTCAGTCTTCTCCATGTTGGACCGATACTGTCCAATTTTAGGAATCGTTTCCCACAAAGTAACCGGCGAGAAAGAGGCCAAGGAATTAACGGCTCCCGACGGACCCTGCTTTCTACTACCCCTACCCCAAATCCTCTTACCCTAACCCTAACCCTAGACCCCTAACCCTAAACCTAACCACAGGACCCCTTGCCCTCATCCTAACCCCCATCCCATCTGGTTCAGGGACGATGCTGTTGGACAGCGTATATATGAAGAAAGACATGGTTTTGGCTGGGTAGTGGAAGGTGGAATGACTGAGATTTAAACACTACGAAGTATTCACCTTTTTTCCTTTTTTAACTGTAAAGAGGAAAAAGGGAGGAATTATTCACAAACAACACCAATTGGTTTATTACATGTTTTATTTCAAACCGAAGAAACATGTACATAACTACAATACAGAATATTCACCTGTGTAATTACCTTACCTGTAAAAAGGAATAAAGAAGGAATTACAGACAACACCATTGGATTTACTGCATGTTTTATTTCAAACAGAAAAAAACATTAACACAACTGTATGACACATACTTACCTGGTAAATTACCTTAAAAGAAGGAATTACCCACCTTACACCTCAATTGAATCCACCCTTCACATTGTCTCGAAAAGAGTTTTGTAAAAGAAAGGGGAGGAGCTTCACAGAGTATATAAAGGCAGAACAGCAAACAGCTCACTGCTCACTCTGACCTCAGCCAGCATAGGACAAAATGCTCCATGCACTCAACATAAACAAAGCAAAATGACTTGTGTTTATTACCACTTATTACACATCTTAAGCCCAAGCCTGAAGAAGATTTATTTCAATCGAAACGTCGCGGCGGGCTTAAAGATTGCAACTATGGATGTGTTATTACAGTATTAACTGATACTTACCTATGTAATTACCTTACCTGAAAAAAGGAAAATAAAAGGAATTACCTACCCCAACCAGGGATGATTTAAAACCAAACTGATGGCAAATGGTCTACTTATAACAACTGCATTGTAGCAGAATTTTTGGAACAACCTAAAACTCTAATTTGAGAACATTATACTCACCTGAGAACTACCTAAACTCTAACTTGAGAAGATTATACTCACCTGAGAACTAAGACTACCACCTACCGTGTAAAAGGGTTTAGCTTCTTTAGAAACCTACCCACACGTAAAGACAACAATGTTTAATAGTGTTTGTGCAAGGTTATTTTACCGAGTGAGGGGCACCCTATGTTCCAGGAGTGGCCCGTGCATAACGTTGGACCGACGGGGTCGGTCCACGGATATTACCGTTCTTACCTAACCCTGGCCAGTGCCGCCTGGAACAGCATTGGGGTGCCCCTCTAAAACACTACTTCAGTCTTCTCCATGTTGGACCGATACTGTCCAATTTTAGGAATCGTTTCCCACAAAGTAACCGGCGAGAAAGAGGCCAAGGAATTAACGGCTCCCGACGGACCCTGCTTTCTACTACCCCTACCCCAAATCCTCTTACCCTAACCCTAACCCTAGACCCCTAACCCTAAACCTAACCACAGGACCCCTTGCCCTCATCCTAACCCCCATCCCATCTGGTTCAGGGACGATGCTGTTGGACAGCGTATATATGAAGAAAGACATGGTTTTGGCTGGGTAGTGGAAGGTGGAATGACTGAGATTTAAACACTACGAAGTATTCACCTTTTTTCCTTTTTTAACTGTAAAGAGGAAAAAGGGAGGAATTATTCACAAACAACACCAATTGGTTTATTACATGTTTTATTTCAAACCGAAGAAACATGTACATAACTACAATACAGAATATTCACCTGTGTAATTACCTTACCTGTAAAAAGGAATAAAGAAGGAATTACAGACAACACCATTGGATTTACTGCATGTTTTATTTCAAACAGAAAAAAACATTAACACAACTGTATGACACATACTTACCTGGTAAATTACCTTAAAAGAAGGAATTACCCACCTTACACCTCAATTGAATCCACCCTTCACATTGTCTCGAAAAGAGTTTTGTAAAAGAAAGGGGAGGAGCTTCACAGAGTATATAAAGGCAGAACAGCAAACAGCTCACTGCTCACTCTGACCTCAGCCAGCATAGGACAAAATGCTCCATGCACTCAACATAAACAAAGCAAAATGACTTGTGTTTATTACCACTTATTACACATCTTAAGCCCAAGCCTGAAGAAGATTTATTTCAATCGAAACGTCGCGGCGGGCTTAAAGATTGCAACTATGGATGTGTTATTACAGTATTAACTGATACTTACCTATGTAATTACCTTACCTGAAAAAAGGAAAATAAAAGGAATTACCTACCCCAACCAGGGATGATTTAAAACCAAACTGATGGCAAATGGTCTACTTATAACAACTGCATTGTAGCAGAATTTTTGGAACAACCTAAAACTCTAATTTGAGAACATTATACTCACCTGAGAACTACCTAAACTCTAACTTGAGAAGATTATACTCACCTGAGAACTAAGACTACCACCTACCGTGTAAAAGGGTTTAGCTTCTTTAGAAACCTACCCACACGTAAAGACAACAATGTTTAATAGTGTTTGTGCAAGGTTATTTTACCGAGTGAGGGGCACCCTATGTTCCAGGAGTGGCCCGTGCATAACGTTGGACCGACGGGGTCGGTCCACGGATATTACCGTTCTTACCTAACCCTAACCCTAACCCTAACCCAACCCAACCCTAACCCTAACCCTAACCCTATTTCCCCTATCCTAACCCTAACCCTAACCCTAACCCCTAACCCCTAACCCCTAACCCCTACCCCTAACCCTAACCCTAACCCTAACCCTGTAAGCATGGTGAGTATCAAGCAATATGACTGCAGACCTTTTGAGAAAATACGTTGATGAGTGACCCTATTTCATTATGGCAGTCAAACAGCACTGATTTTCAGCTTTAGTCCATGAAACCTCCAAACATCAACCAAAGGTGCTAAAACAGGCTTATCTCACCGTTTCCAGCGCTTTTGTGCACCTTAGGCTGATCTGGGATGAAAAAATGAAGATTTCAACCAAAGTTGCTAAAATAGGCTTCTCTCACCGTTTCCAGCGCTTTTCTGCACCTTAGGCTGATCTGTGATGAAAAAATGAAGATTTCAACCAAAGTTGCTAAAATAGGCTTCTCTCACCGTTTCCAGCGCTTTTCTGCACCTTAGGCTGATCTGGGATGAAAACATGAAGATTTCAACAAAAGTTGCTAAAATAGGCTTCTCTCACCGTTTCCAGAGCTTTTCTGCACCTTAGGCTGATCTGGGATGAAAAAATGAAGATTTCAACCAAAGTTGCTAAAATAGGCTTCTCTCACCGTTTCCAGCGCTTTTCTGCACCTTAGGCTGATCTGGGATGAAAAAATGAAGATTTCAACCAAAGTTGCTAAAATAGGCTTCTCTCACCGTTTCAAAGCGCTTTTCTGCACCTTGTGCCATTTAGACTGAAAAAACTGTTCAGTTGCAACTTTTTCATTGGGGATTCCAAAACTTAAAATCATTTGTTTAAAGAATTCCTTTAGAGTTGAAACCAAGATTTCAAATTACCCTTTTTCATTATAAACATCCACTGTAAGCATGGTGAGTATCAAGCAATATGACTGCAGACCTTTTGAGAAAATACGTTGATGAGTGACCCTATTTCATTATGGCAGTCAAACAGCACTGATTTTCAGCTTTAGTCCATGAAACCTCCAAACATCAACCAAAGGTGCTAAAACAGGCTTATCTCACCGTTTCCAGCGCTTTTGTGCACCTTAGGCTGATCTGAGATGAAAAAATGAAGATTTCAACCAAAGTTGCTAAAATAGGCTTCTCTCAGCGTTTCCAGCGCTTTTCTGCACCTTAGGCTGATCTGTGATGAAAACATGAAGATTTCAACCAAAGTTGCTAAAATAGGCTTCTCTCACCGTTTCCAGCGCTTTTCTGCACCTTAGGCTGATCTGTGATGAAAAAATGAAGATTTCAACCAAAGTTGCTAAAAAAGGCTTCTCTCACCTTTTCCAGCGCTTTTCTGCACCTTAGGCTGATCTGTCATGAAAAAATGAAGATTTCAACCAAAGTTGCTAAAATAGGCTTCTCTCACCGTTTCCAGCGCTTTTCTGCACCTTGTGCCATTTAGACTGAAAAAACTGTTCAGTTGCAACTTTTTCATTGGGGATTCCAAAACTTAAAATCATTTGTTTAAAGAATTCCTTTAGAGTTGAAACCAAGATTTCAAATTACCCTTTTTCATTATAAACATCCACTGTAAGCATGGTGAGTATCAAGCAATATGACTGCAGACATTTTGAGAAAATACGTTGATGAGTGACCCTATTTCATTATGGCAGTCAAACAGCACTGATTTTCAGCTTTAGTCCATGAAACCTCCAAACATCAACCAAAGGTGCTAAAACAGGCTTATCTCACCGTTTCCAGCGCTTTTGTGCACCTTAGGCTGATCTGGGATGAAAAAATGAAGATTTCAACCAAAGTTGCTAAAATAGGCTTCTCTCACAGTTTCCAGCGCTTTTGTGCACCTTAGGCTGATCTGTGATGAAAAAATGAAGATTTCAACCAAAGTTGCTAAAATAGGCTTCTCTCAACGTTTCCAGCGCTTTTCTGCACCTTAGGCTGATCTGTGATGAAAACATGAAGATTTCAACCAAAGTTGCTAAAATAGGCTTCTCTCACCGTTTCCAGCGCTTTTCTGCACCTTAGGCTGATCTGTGATGAAAAAATGAAGATTTCAACCAAAGTTGCTAAAATAGGCTTCTCTCACCGTTTCCAGCGCTTTTCTGCACCTTAGGCTGATCTGTGATGAAAAAATGAAGATTTCAACCAAAGTTGCTAAAATAGGCTTCTCTCACCGTTTCCAGCACTTTTCTGCACCTTAGGCTGATCTTTGATGAAAACATGAAGATTTCAACCAAAGTTGCTAAAATAGGCTTCTCTCACCGTTTCCAGCATTTTTCTGCACCTTAGGCTGATCTGTGATGAAAACATGAAGATTTCAACCAAAGTTGCTAAAATAGGCTTCTCTCACCGTTTCCAGCGCTTTTCTGCACCTTAGGCTGATCTGTGATGAAAACATGAAGATTTCGACCAAAGTTGCTAAAATAGGCTTCTCTCACCGTTTCCAGCGCTTTTCTGCACCTTAGGCTGATCTGGGATGAAAAAATGAAGATTTCAACCAAATTTGCTAAAATAGGCTTCTCTCACCGTTTCCAGCGCTTTTCTGCACCTTGTGCCATTTAGACTGAAAAAACTGTTCAGTTGCAACTTTTTCATTGGGGATTCCAAAACTTAAAATCATTTGTTTAAAGAATTCCTTTAGAGTTGAAAACAAGATTTCAAATTACCCTTTTTCATTATAAACATCCACTGTAAGCATGGTGAGTATCAAGCATTATGACTGCAGACCTTTTGAGAAAATACGTTGATGAGTGACCCTATTTCATTATGGCAGTCAAACAGCACTGATTATCAGCTTTAGTCCATGAAACCTCCAAACATCAACCAAAGGTGCTAAAACAGGCTTATCTCACCGTTTCCAGTGCTTTTGTGCACCTTAGGCTGATCTGGGATGAAAAAATGAAGATTTCAACCAAAGCTGCTAAAATAGGCTTCTCTCACCGTTTCCAGCGTTTTTCTGCACCTTAGGCTGATCTGTGATGAAAAAATGAAGATTTCAACCAAAGTTGCTTAAATAGGCTTCTCTCACCGTTTCCAGCGCTTTTCTGCACCTTAGGCTGATCTGGGATGAAAACATGAAGATTTCAACCAAAGTTGCTAAAATAGGATTCTCTCACCGTTTCCAGCGCTTTTCAGCACCTTAGGCTGATCTGGGATGAAAACATGAAGATTTCAACCAAAGTTGCTAAAATAGGATTCTCTCACCGTTTCCAGCGCTTTTCTGCACCTTAGGCTGATCTGTGATGAAAAAATGAAGATTTCAACCAAAGTTGCTAAAATAGGCTTCTCTCACCGTTTCCTGCGCTTTTCTGCACCTTAGGCTGATCTGGGATGAAAAAATGAAGATATCAACCAAAGTTGCTAAAATAGGCTTCTCTCACCTTTTCAAAGCGCTTTTCTGCACCTTGTGCCATTTAGACTGAAAAAACTGTTCAGTTGCAACTTTTTCATTGGGGATTCCAAAACTTAAAATCATTTGTTTAAAGAATTCCTTTAGAGTTGAAACCAAGATTTCAAATTACCCTTTTTCATTATAAACATCCACTGTAAGCATGGTGAGTATCAAGCAATATGACTGCAGACCTTTTGAGAAAATACGTTGATGAGTGACCCTATTTCATTATGGCAGTCAAACAGCACTGATTTTCAGCTTTAGTCCATGAAACCTCCAAACATCAACCAAAGGTGCTAAAACAGGCTTATCTCACCGTTTCCAGCGCTTTTCTGCACCTTAGGCTGATCTGTGATGAAAACATGAAGATTTCAACCAAAGTTGCTAAAATAGGCTTCTCTCACCGTTTCCAGCGCTTTTCTGCACCTTTGGCTGATCTGTGATGAAAAAATGAAGATTTCAACCAAAGTTGCTAAAATAGGCTTCTCTCACGGTTTCCAGCGCTTTTGTGCACCTTAGGCTGATCTGTGATGAAAAAATGAAGATTTCAACCAAAGTTGCTAAAATAGGCTTCTCTCAACTTTTCCAGCGCTTTTCTGCACCTTAGGCTGATCTGTGATGAAAACATGAAGATTTCAACCAAAGTTGCTAAAATAGGCTTCTCTCACCGTTTCCAGCGCTTTTCTGCACCTTAGGCTGATCTGTGATGAAAAAATGAAGATTTCAACCAAAGTTGCTAAAATAGGCTTCTCTCACCGTTTCCAGCGCTTTTCTGCACCTTAGGCTGATCTGTGATGAAAAAAATGAAGATTTCAACCAAAGTTGCTAAAATAGGCTTCTCTCACCGTTTCCAGCGCTTTTCTGCACCTTAGGCTGATCTGTGATGAAAAAATTAAGATTTCAACCAAAGTTGCTAAAATAGGCTTCTCTCACCGTTTCCAGCGCTTTTCTGCACCTTAGGCTGATCTGTGATGAAAACATGAAGATTTCAACCAAAGTTGCTAAAATAGGCTTCTCTCACCGTTTCCAGCGCTTTTCTGCACCTTAGGCTGATCTGTGATGAAAACATGAAGATTTCAACCAAAGTTGCTAAAATAGGCTTCTCTCACCGTTTCCAGCGCTTTTCTGCACCTTAGGCTGATCTGTGATGAAAACATGAAGATTTCAACCAAAGTTGCTAAAATAGGCTTCTCTCACCGTTTCCAGCGCTTTTCTGCACCTTAGGCTGATCTTTGATGAAAACATGAATATTTCAACCAAAGTTGCTAAAATAGGCTTCTCTCAACGTTTCCAGCGCTTTTCTGCACCTTAGGCTGATCTGTGATGAAAAAATTAAGATTTCAACCAAAGTTGCTAAAATAGGCTTCTCTCACCGTTTCCAGCGCTTTTCTGCACCTTGTGCCATTTAGACTGAAAAAACTGTTCAGTTGCAACTTTTTCATTGGGGATTCCAAAACTTAAAATCATTTGTTTAAAGAATTCCTTTAGAGTTGAAACCAAGATTTCAAATTACCCTTTTTCATTATAAACATCCACTGTAAGCATGGTGAGTATCAAGCAATATGACTGCAGACCTTTTGAGAAAATACTTGATGAGTGACCCTATTTCATTATGGCAGTCAAACAGCACTGATTTTCAGCTTTAGTCCATGAAACCTCCAAACATCAACCAAAGGTGCTAAAAAAGGCTTATCTCACCGTTTCCAGCGCTTTTGTGCACCTTAGGCTGATCTGGGATGAAAAAATGAAGATTTCAACCAAAGTTGCTAAAATAGGCTTCTCTCACCGTTTCCAGCATTTATCTGCACCTTAGGCTGATCTGTGATGAAAACATGAAGATTTCAACCAAAGTTGCTAAAATAGGCTTCTCTCACCGTTTCCAGCGCTTTTCTGCACCTTAGGCTGATCTGTGATGAAAACATGAAGATTTCGACCAAAGTTGCTAAAATAGGCTTCTCTCACCGTTTCCAGCGCTTTTCTGCACCTTAGGCTGATCTGGGATGAAAAAATGAAGATTTCAACCAAATTTGCTAAAATAGGCTTCTCTCACAGTTTCCAGCGCTTTTCTGCACCTTGTGCCATTTAGACTGAAAAAACTGTTCAGTTGCAACTTTTTCATTGGGGATTCCAAAACTTAAAATCATTTGTTTAAAGAATTACTTTAGAGTTGAAACCAAGATTTCAAATTACCCTTTTTCATTATAAACATCCACTGTAAGCATGGTGAGTATCAAGCAATATGACTGCAGACCTTTTGAGAAAATACGTTGATGAGTGACCCTATTTCATTATGGCAGTCAAACAGCACTGATTTTCAGCTTTAGTCCATGAAACCTCCAAACATCAACCAAAGGTGCTAAAACAGGCTTATCTCACCGTTTCCAGCGCTTTTGTGCACCTTAGGCTGATCTGGGATGAAAAAATGAAGATTTCAACCAAAGTTGCTAAAATAGGCTTCTCTCACCGTTTCCAGCGCTTTTCTGCACCTTAGGCTGATCTGTGATGAAAAAATGAAGATTTCAACCAAAGTTGCTAAAATAGGCTTCTCTCACCGTTTCCAGCGCTTTTCTGCACCTTAGGCTGATCTGGGATGAAAACATGAAGATTTCAACCAAAGTTGCTAAAATAGGATTCTCTCACCGTTTCCAGCGCTTTTCTGCACCTTAGGCTGATCTGTGATGAAAAAATGAAGATTTCAACCAAAGTTGCTAAAATAGGCTTCTCTCACCGTTTCCTGCGCTTTTCTGCACCTTAGGCTGATCTGGGATGAAAAAATGAAGATTTCAACCAAAGTTGCTAAAATAGGCTTCTCTCACCTTTTCAAATCGCTTTTCTGCACCTTGTGCCATTTAGACTGAAAAAACTGTTCAGTTGCAACTTTTTCATTGGGGATTCCAAAACTTAAAATCATTTGTTTAAAGAATTCCTTTAGAGTTGAAACCAAGATTTCAAATTACCCTTTTTCATTATAAACATCCACTGTAAGCATGGTGAGTATCAAGCAATATGACTGCAGACGTTTTGAGAAAATACGTTGATGAGTGACCCTATTTCATTATGGCAGTCAAACAGCACTGATTTTCAGCTTTAGTCCATGAAACCTCCAAACATCAACCAAAGGTGCTAAAAAAGGCTTATCTCACCGTTTCCAGCGCTTTTGTGCACCTTAGCCTGATCTGGGATGAAAAAATGAAGATTTCAACCAAAGTTGCTAAAATAGGCTTCTCTCACCGTTTCCAGCGCTTTTCTGCACCTTAGGCTGATCAGTGATGAAAAAATGAAGATTTCAACCAAAGTTGCTAAAATAGGCTTCTCTCACCGTTTCCAGCGCTTTTCTGCACCTTAGGCTGATCTTTGATGAAAACATGAAGATTTCAACCAAAGTTGCTAAAATAGGCTTCTCTCACCGTTTCCAGCATTTTTCTGCACCTTAGGCTGATCTGTGATGAAAACATGAAGATTTCAACCAAAGTTGCTAAAATAGGCTTCTCTCACCGTTTCCAGCGCTTTTCTGCACCTTAGGCTGATCTGTGATGAAAACATGAAGATTTCGACCAAAGTTGCTAAAATAGGCTTCTCTCACCGTTTCCAGCGCTTTTCTGCACCTTAGGCTGATCTGGGATGAAAAAATGAAGATTTCAACCAAATTTGCTAAAATAGGCTTCTCTCACCGTTTCCAGCGCTTTTCTGCACCTTGTGCCATTTAGACTGGAAAAACTGTTCAGTTGCAACTTTTTCATTGGGGATTCCAAAACTTAAAATCATTTGTTTAAAGAATTCCTTTAGAGTTGAAACCAAGATTTCAAATTACCCTTTTTCATTATAAACATCCACTAATTTCCTGTATGTGAAAATATACAAGGCAATAAAAAGAATTCTGATTCTGATTCTTCTGTAAGCATGGTGAGTATCAAGCAATATGACTGCAGACCTTTTGAGAAAATACGTTGATGAGTGACCCTATTTCATTATGGCAGTCAAACAGCACTGATTTTCAGCTTTAGTCCACAAAACCTCCAAACATCAACCAAAGGTGCTAAAACAGGCTTATCTCACCGTTTCCAGCGCTTTTCTGCACCTTAGGCTGATCTGTGATGAAAACATGAAGATTTCAACCAAAGTTGCTAAAATAGGCTTCTCTCACCGTTTCCAGCGCTTTTCTGCACCTTAGGCTGATCTGTGATGAAAAAATGAAGATTTCAACCAAAGTTGCTAAAATATGCTTCTCTCACCGTTTCCAGCGCTTTTCTGCACCTTAGGCTGATCTGTGATGAAAAAAATGAAGATTTCAACCAAAGTTGCTAAAATAGGCTTCTCTCACCGTTTCCAGCGCTTTTCTGCACCTTAGGCTGATCTGTGATGAAAAAATGAAGATTTCGACCAAAGTTGCTAAAATAGGCTTCTCTCACCGTTTCCAGCGCTTTTCTGCACCTTAGGCTGATCTGTGATGAAAACATGAAGATTTCAACCAAAGTTGCTAAAATAGGCTTCTCTCACCGTTTCCAGCGCTTTTCTGCACCTTGTGCCATTTAGACTGAAAATCTGTTCAGTTGCAACTTTTTCATTGGGGATTCCAAAACTTAAAATCATTTGTTTAAAGAATTCCCTTAGAGTTGAAACCAAGATTTCAAATTACCCTTTTTCATTATAAACATCCACTGTAAGCATGGTGAGTATCAAGCAATATGACTGCAGACCTTTTGAGAAAATACGTTGATGAGTGACCCTATTTCATTATGGCAGTCAAACAGCACTGATTTTCAGCTTTAGTCCATGAAACCTCCAAACATCAACCAAAGGTGCTAAAACAGGCTTATCTCACCGTTTCCAGCGCTTTTGTGCACCTTAGGCTGATCTGGGATGAAAAAATGAAGATTTCAACCAAAGTTGCTTAAATAGGCTTCTCTCACCGTTTCCAGCGCTTTTCTGCACCTTAGGCTGATCTGTGATGAAAAAATGAAGATTTCAACCAAAGTTGCTAAAATAGGCTTCTCTCACCGTTTCCAGCGCTTTTCTGCACCTTAGGCTGATCTGGGATGAAAACATGAAGATTTCAACCAAAGTTGCTAAAATAGGATTCTCTCACCGTTTCCAGCGCTTTTCTGCACCTTAGGCTGATCTGTGATGAAAAAATGAAGATTTCAACCAAAGTTGCTAAAATAGGCTTCTCTCACCGTTTCCTGCGCTTTTCTGCACCTTAGGCTGATCTGGGATGAAAAAATGAAGATTTCAACCAAAGTTGCTAAAATAGGCTTCTCTCACCTGTTCAAAGCGCTTTTCTGCACCTTGTGCCATTTAGACTGAAAAAACTGTTCAGTTGCAACTTTTTCATTGGGGATTCCAAAACTTAAAATCATTTGTTTAAAGAATTCCTTTAGAGTTGAAACCAAGATTTCAAATTACCCTTTTTCATTATAAACATCCACTGTAAGCATGGTGAGTATCAAGCAATATGACTGCAGACCTTTTGAGAAAATACGTTGATGAGTGACCCTATTTCATTATGGCAGTCAAACAGCACTGATTTTCAGCTTTAGTCCATGAAACCTCCAAACATCAACCAAAGGTGCTAAAACAGTCTTATCTCACCGTTTCCAGCGCTTTTCTGCACCTTAGGCTGATCTGTGATGAAAACATGAAGATTTCAACCAAAGTTGCTAAAATAGGCTACTCTCACCGTTTCCAGCGCTTTTCTGCACCTTAGGCTGATCTGTGATGAAAAAATGAAGATTTCAACCAAAGTTGCTAAAATAGGCTTCTCTCACCGTTTCCAGCGCTTTTGTGCACCTTAGGCTGATCTGGGATGAAAAAATGAAGATTTCAACCAAAGTTGCTAAAATAGGCTTCTCTCACGGTTTCCAGCGCTTTTGTGCACCTTAGGCTGATCTGTGATGAAAAAATGAAGATTTCAACCAAAGTTGCTAAAATAGGCTTCTCTCAACTTTTCCAGCGCTTTTCTGCACCTTAGGCTGATCTGTCATGAAAACATGAAGATTTCAACCAAAGTTGCTAAAATAGGCTTCTCTCACCGTTTCCAGCGCTTTTCTGCACCTTAGGCTGATCTGTGATGGAAAAATGAAGATTTCAACCAAAGTTGCTAAAATAGGCTTCTCTCACCGTTTCCAGCGCTTTTCTGCACCTTAGGCTGATCTGTGATGAAAAAAATGAAGATTTCAACCAAAGTTGCTAAAATAGGCTTCTCTCACCGTTTCCAGCGCTTTTCTGCACCTTAGGCTGATCTGTGATGAAAAAATGAAGATTTCAACCAAAGTTGCTAAAATAGGCTTCTCTCACCGTTTCCAGCGCTTTTCTGCACCTTAGGCTGATCTGTGATGAAAACATGAAGATTTCAACCAAAGTTGCTAAAATAGGCTTCTCTCACCGTTTCCAGCGCTTTTCTGCACCTTGTGCCATTTAGACTGAAAATCTGTTCAGTTGCAACTTTTTCATTGGGGATTCCAAAACTTAAAATCATTTGTTTAAAGAATTCCCTTAGAGTTGAAACCAAGATTTCAAATTACCCTTTTTCATTATAAACATCCACTGTAAGCATGGTGAGTATCAAGCAATATGACTGCAGACCTTTTGAGAAAATACGTTGATGAGTGACCCTATTTCATTATGGCAGTCAAACAGCACTGATTTTCAGCTTTAGTCCATGAAACCTCCAAACATCAACCAAAGGTGCTAAAACAGGCTTATCTCACCGTTTCCAGCGCTTTTGTGCACCTTAGGCTGATCTGGGATGAAAAAATGAAGATTTCAACCAAAGTTGCTAAAATAGGCTTCTCTCACCGTTTCCAGCGCTTTTCTGCACCTTAGGCTGATCTGTGATGAAAAAATGAAGATTTCAACCAAAGTTGCTAAAATAGGCTTCTCTCACCGTTTCCAGCGCTTTTCTGCACCTTAGGCTGATCTTTGATGAAAACATGAAGATTTCAACCAAAGTTGCTAAAATAGGCTTCTCTATCCATTTCCAGCGCTTTTCTGCACCTTAGGTTGATCTGTGATGAAAACATGAAGATTTCAACCAAAGTTGCTAAAATAGGCTTCTCTCACCGTTTCCAGCGCTTTTCTGCACCTTAGGCTGATCTGTGATGAAAACATGAAGATTTCAACCAAAGTTGCTAAAATAGGCTTCTCTCACCGTTTCCAGCGCTTTTCTGCACCTTAGGCTGATCTTTGATGAAAACATGAATATTTCAACCAAAGTTGCTAAAATAGGCTTCTCTCACCGTTTCCAGCGCTTTTCTGCACCTTAGGCTGATCTGTGATGAAAAAATGAAGATTTCAACCAAAGTTGCTAAAATAGGCTTCTCTCACCGTTTCCAGCGCTTTTCTGCACCTTAGGCTGATCTGTGATGAAAACATGAAGATTTCAACCAAAGGTGCTAAAACAGGCTTATCTCACCGTTTCCAGCGCTTTTCTGCACCTTAGGCTGATCTGTGATGAAAACATGAAGATTTCAACCAAAGTTGCTAAAATAGGCTTCTCTCACCGTTTCCAGCGCTTTTCTGCACCTTGTGCCATTTAGACTGAAAAAACTGTTCAGTTGCAACTTTTTCATTGGGGATTCCAAAACTTAAAATCATTTGTTTAAAGAATTCCTTTAGAGTTGAAACCAAGATTTCAAATTACCCTTTTTCATTATAAACATCCACTGTAAGCATGGTGAGTATCAAGCAATATGACTGCAGACCTTTTGAGAAAATACGTTGATGAGTGACCCTATTTCATTATGGCAGTCAAACAGCACTGATATTCAGCTTTAGTCCATGAAACCTCCAAAAATCAACCAAAGGTGCTAAAACAGGCTTATCTCACCGTTTCCAGCGCTTTTGTGCACCTTAGGCTGATCTGGGATGAAAAAATGAAGATTTCAACCAAAGTTGCTAAAATAGGCTTCTCTCACCGTTTCCAGCGCTTTTCTGCACCTTAGGCTGATCTGTGATGAAAACATGAAGATTTCAACCAAAGTTGCTAAAATAGGCTTCTCTCACCGTTTCCAGCGCTTTTCTGCACCTTAGGCTGATCTGTGATGAAAAAATGAAGATTTCAACCAAAGTTGCTAAAATAGGCTTCTCTCACCGTTTCCAGCGCTTTTCTGCACCTTAGGCTGATCTTTGATGAAAACATGAAGATTTCAACCAAAGTTGCTGAAATAGGCTTCTCTCACCGTTTCCAGCGCTTTTCTGCACCTTAGGCTGATCTGTGATGAAAACATGAAGATTTCAACCAAAGTTGCTAAAATAGGCTTCTCTCACCGTTTCCAGCGCTTTTCTGCACCTTAGGCTGATCTGTGATGAAAACATGAAGATTTCAACCAAAGTTGCTAAAATAGGCTTCTCTCACCGTTTCCAGCGCTTTTCTGCACCTTAGGCTGATCTGTGATGAAAACATGAAGATTTCAACCAAAGTTGCTAAAAAAGGCTTCTCTCACCGTTTCCAGCGCTTTTCTGCACCTTAGATCTGTGATGAAAACATGAAGATTTCAACCAAAGTTGCTAAAATAGGCTTCTCTCACCGTTTCCAGCGCTTTTCTGCACCTTAGGCTGATCTGTGATGAAAAAATGAAGATTTCAACCAAAGTTGCTAAAAAAGGCTTCTCTCACCGTTTCCAGCGCTTTTCTGCACCTTAGGCTGATCTTTGATGAAAACATGAAGATTTCAACCAAAGTTGCTAAAATAGGCTTCTCTCACCGTTTCCAGCGCTTTTCTGCACCTTAGGCTGATCTGTGATGAAAACATGAAGATTTCAACCAAAGTTGCTAAAATAGGCTTCTCTCACCGTTTCCAGCGCTTTTTTGCACCTTAGGCTGATCTGTGATGAAAAAATGAAGATTTCAACCAAAGTTGCTAAAAAAGGCTTCTCTCACCGTTTCCAGCGCTTTTCTGCACCTTAGGCTGATCTGTGATGAAAAAATGAAGATTTCAACCAAAGTTGCTAAAATAGGCTTCTCTAACCGTTTCCAGCGCTTTTCTGCACCTTAGGCTGATCTGTGATGAAAACATGAAGATTTCAACCAAAGTTGCTAAAATAGGCTTCTCTCACCGTTTCCAGCGCTTTTCGACACCTTGTGCCATTTAGACTGAAAAAACTGTTCAGTTGCAACTTTTTCATTGGGGATTCCAAAACTTAAAATCATTTGTTTAAAGAATTCCTTTAGAGTTGAAACCAAGATTTCAAATTACCCTTTTTCATTATAAACATCCACTGTAAGCATGGTGAGTATCAAGCAATGTGACTGCAGACCTTTTGAGAAAATACGTTGATGAGTGACCCTATTTCATTATGGCAGTCAAACAGCACTGATTTTCAGCTTTAGTCCATGAAACCTCCAAACATCAACCAAAGGTGCTAAAACAGGCTTATCTCACCGTTTCCAGCGCTTTTGTGCACCTTAGGCTGATCTGGGATGAAAAAATGAAGATTTCAACCAAAGTTGCTAAAATAGGCTTCTCTCACCGTTTCCAGCGCTTTTCTGCACCTTAGGCTGATCTGTGATGAAAACATGAAGATTTCAACCAAAGTTGCTAAAATAGGCTTCTCTCACCGTTTCCAGCGCTTTTCTGCACCTTAGGCTGATCTGTGATGAAAAAATGAAGATTTCAACCAAAGTTGCTAAAATAGGCTTCTCTCACCGTTTCCAGCGCTTTTCTGCACCTTAGGCTGATCTTTGATGAAAACATGAAGATTTCAACCAAAGTTGCTAAAATAGGCTTCTCTCACCGTTTCCAGCGCTTTTCTGCACCTTAGGCTGATCTGTGATGAAAACATGAAGATTTCAACCAAAGTTGCTAAAATAGGCTTCTCTCACCGTTTCCAGCGCTTTTCTGCACCTTAGGCTGATCTGTGATGAAAACATGAAGATTTCAACCAAAGTTGCTAAAATAGGCTTCTCTCACCGTTTCCAGCGCTTTTCTGCACCTTAGGCTGATCTGTGATGAAAACATGAAGATTTCAACCAAAGTTGCTAAAATAGGCTTCTCTCACCGTTTCCAGCGCTTTTCTGCACCTTAGATCTGTGATGAAAACATGAAGATTTCAACCAAAGTTGCTAAAATAGGCTTCTCTCACCGTTTCCAGCGCTTTTCTGCACCTTAGGCTGATCTGTGATGAAAAAATGAAGATTTCAACCAAAGTTGCTAAAAAAGGCTTCTCTCACCGTTTCCAGCGCTTTTCTGCACCTTAGGCTGATCTTTGATGAAAACATGAAGATTTCAACCAAAGTTGCTAAAATAGGCTTCTCTCACCGTTTCCAGCGCTTTTCTGCACCTTAGGCTGATCTGTGATGAAAACATGAAGATTTCAACCAAAGTTGCTAAAAAAGGCTTCTCTCACCGTTTCCAGCGCTTTTCTGCACCTTAGGCTGATCTTTGATGAAAACATGAAGATTTCAACCAAATTTGCTAAAATAGGCTTCTCTCACCGTTTCCAGCGCTTTTCTGCACCTTAGGCTGATCTGTGATGAAAACATGAAGATTTCAACCAAAGTTGCTAAAATAGGCTTCTCTCACCGTTTCCAGCGCTTTTCTGCACCTTGTGCCATTTAGACTGAAAAAACTGTTCAGTTGCAACTTTTTCATTGGGGATTCCAAAACTTAAAATCATTTGTTTAAAGAATTCCTTTAGAGTTGAAACCAAGATTTCAAATTACCCTTTTTCATTATAAACATCCACTGTAAGCATGGTGAGTATCAAGCAATATGACTGCAGACCTTTTGAGAAAATACGTTGATGAGTGACCCTATTTCATTATGGCAGTCAAACAGCACTGATTTTCAGCTTTAGTCCATGAAACCTCCAAACATCAACCAAAGGTGCTAAAACAGGCTTATCTCACCGTTTCCAGCGCTTTTGTGCACCTTAGGCTGATCTGGGATGAAAAAATGAAGATTTCAACCAAAGTTGCTAAAATAGGCTTCTCTCACCGTTTCCAGCGCTTTTCTGCACCTTAGGCTGATCTGTGATGAAAACATGAAGATTTCAACCAAAGTTGCTAAAATAGGCTTCTCTCACCGTTTCCAGCGCTTTTCTGCACCTTAGGCTGATCTGTGATGAAAAAATGAAGATTTCAACCAAAGTTGCTAAAATAGGCTTCTCTCACCGTTTCCAGCGCTTTTTTGCACCTTAGGCTGATCTGTGATGAAAACATGAAGATTTCAACCAAAGTTGCTAAAATAGGCTTCTCTCACCGTTTCCAGCGCTTTTCTGCACCTTAGGCTGATCTGTGATGAAAACATGAAGATTTCAACCAAAGTTGCTAAAATAGGCTTCTCTCACCGTTTCCAGCGCTTTTCTGCACCTTAGATCTGTGATGAAAACATGAAGATTTCAACCAAAGTTGCTAAAATAGGCTTCTCTCACCGTTTCCAGCGCTTTTCTGCACCTTAGGCTGATCTGTGATGAAAAAATGAAGATTTCAACCAAAGTTGCTAAAAAAGGCTTCTCTCACCTTTTCCAGCGCTTTTCTGCACCTTAGGCTGATCTGTGATGAAAAAATGAAGATTTCAACCAAATTTGCTAAAATAGGCTTCTCTCACCGTTTCCAGCGCTTTTCTGCACCTTAGGCTGATCTGTGATGAAAACATGAAGATTTCAACCAAAGTTGCTAAAATAGGCTTCTCTCACCGTTTCCAGCGCTTTTCTGCACCTTGTGCCATTTAGACTGAAAAAACTGTTCAGTTGCAACTTTTTCATTGGGGATTCCAAAACTTAAAATCATTTGTTTAAAGAATTCCTTTAGAGTTGAAACCAAGGTTTCAAATTACCCTTTTTCATTATAAACATCCACTGTAAGCATGGTGAGTATCAAGCAATATGACTGCAGACCTTTTGAGAAAATACGTTGATGAGTGACCCTATTTCATTATGGCAGTCAAACAGCACTGATTTTCAGCTTTAGTCCGTGAAACCTCCAAACATCAACCAAAGGTGCTAAAACAGGCTTATCTCACCGTTTCCAGCGCTTTTGTGCACCTTAGGCTGATCTGGGATGAAAACATGAAGATTTCAACCAAAGTTGCTAAAATAGGCTTCTCTCACCGTTTCCAGCGCTTTTCTGCACCTTAGGCTGATCTGTGATGAAAAAATGAAGATTTCAACCAAAGTTGCTAAAATAGGCTTCTCTCACCGTTTCCAGCGCTTTTCTGCACCTTAGGCTGATCTGTGATGAAAAAATGAAGATTTCAACCAAAGTTGCTAAAATAGGCTTCTCTCACCGTTTCCAGCGCTTTTCTGCACCTTGTGCCATTTAGACTGAAAAAACTGTTCAGTTGCAACTTTTTCATTGGGGATTCCAAAACTTAAAATCATTTGTTTAAAGAATTCCTTTAGAGTTGAAACCAAGATTTCAAATTACCCTTTTTCATTATAAACATCCACTGTAAGCATGGTGAGTATCAAGCAATATGACTGCAGACCTTTTGAGAAAATACGTTGATGAGTGACCCTATTTCATTATGGCAGTCAAACAGCACTGATTTTCAGCTTTAGTCCATGAAACCTCCAAACATCAACCAAAGTTGCTAGAATAGGCTTCTCTCACCGTTTCCAGCGCTTTTCTGCACCTTGTGCCATTTAGACTGAAAAAACTGTTCAGTTGCAACTTTTTCATTGGGGATTCCAAAACTTAAAATCATTTGTTTAAAGAATTCCTTTAGAGTTGAAACCAAGATTTCAAATTACCCTTTTTCATTATAAACATCCACTGTAAGCATGGTGAGTATCAAGCAGTATGACTGCAGACCTTTTGAGAAAATACGTTGATGAGTGACCCTATTTCATTATGGCAGTCAAACAGCACTGATTTTCAGCTTTAGTCCATGAAACCTCCAAACATCAACCAAAGTTGCTAGAATAGGCTTCTCTCACCGTTTCCAGCGCTTTTCTGCACCTTAGGCTGATCTGTGATGAAAAAATGAAGATTTCAACCAAAGTTGCTAAAATAGGCTTCTCTCACCGTTTCCAGCGCTTTTCTGCACCTTAGGCTGATCTGTGATGACAACATGAAGATTTCAACCAAAGTTGCTAAAATAGGCTTCTCTCACCGTTTCCAGCGCTTTTCTGCACCTAAGGCTGATCTGTGATGAAAAAAATGAAGATTTCAACCAAAGTTGCTAAACTAGGCTTCTCTCACCGTTTCCAGTGCTTTTCTGCACCTTAGGCTGATCTGTGATGAAAAAATGAAGATTTCAACCAAAGTTGCTAAAATAGGCTTCTCTCACCGTTTCCAGCGCTTTTCTGCACCTTAGGCTGATCTGTGATGAAAACATGAAGATTTCAACCAAAGTTGCTAAAATAGGCTTCTCTCACCGTTTCCAGCACTTTTCTGCACCTTAGGCTGATCTGTGATGAAAACATGAAGATTTCAACCAAAGTTGCTAAAATAGGCTTCTCTCACCGTTTCCAGCGCTTTTCTGCACCTTAGGCTGATCTGGGATGAAAAAACGAAGATTTCAACCAAAGTTGCTAAAATAGGCTTCTCTCACCGTTTCCAGCGCTTTTCTGCACCTTGTGCCATTTAGACTGAAAAAACTGTTCAGTTGCAACTTTTTCATTGGGGATTCCAAAACTTAAAATCATTTGTTTAAAGAATTCCTTTAGAGTTGAAACCAAGATTCCAAATTACCCTTTTTCATTATAAACATCCACTGTAAGCATGGTGAGTATCAAGCAATATGACTGCAGACCTTTTGAGAAAATACGTTGATGAGTGACCCCATTTCATTATGGCAGTCAAACAGCACTGATTTTCAGCTTTAGTCCATGAAACCTCCAAACATCAACCAAAGGTGCTAAAACAGGCTTATCTCACCGTTTCCAGCGCTTTTGTGCACCTTAGGCTGATCTGTGATGAAAACATGAAGATTTCAACCAAAGTTGCTAAAATAGGCTTCTCTCACCGTTTCCAGCGCTTTTCTGCACCTTAGGCTGATCTGTGATGAAAACATGAAGATTTCAACCAAAGTTGCTAAAATAGGCTTCTCTCACCGTTTTCAGCGCTTTTCTGCACCTTAGGCTGATCTGTGATGAAAACATGAAGATTTCAACCAAAGTTGCTAAAATAGGCTTCTCTCACCGTTTCCAGCGCTTTTCTGCACCTTAGGCTGATCTGTGATGAAAACATGAAGATTTCAACCAAAGTTGCTAAAATAGGCTTCTCTCACCGTTTCCAGCGCTTTTCTGCACCTTAGGCTGATCTGTGATGAAAACATGAAGATTTCAACCAAAGTTGCTAAAATAGGCTTCTCTCACCGTTTCCAGCGCTTTTCTGCACCTTAGGCTGATCTGTGATGAAAACATGAAGATTTCAACCAAAGTTGCTAAAATAGGCTTCTCTCACCGTTTCCAGCGCTTTTCTGCACCTTAGGCTGATCTGTGATGAAAACATGAAGATTTCAACCAAAGTTGCTAAAATAGGCTTCTCTCACCGTTTCCAGCGCTTTTCTGCACCTTAGGCTGATCTGTGATGAAAACATGAAGATTTCAACCAAAGTTGCTAAAATAGGCTTCTCTCACCGTTTCCAGCGCTTTTCTGCACCTTAGGCTGATCTGTGATGAAAACATGAAGATTTCAACCAAAGTTGCTAAAATAGGCGTCTCTCACCGTTTCCAGCGCTTTTCTGCACCTTAGGCTGATCTATGATGAAAACATGAAGATTTCAACCAAAGTTGCTAAAATAGGCTTCTCTCACCGTTTCCAGCGCTTTTCTGCACCTTAGGCTGATCTGTGATGAAAACATGAAGATTTCAACCAAAGTTGCTAAAATAGGCTTCTCTCACCGTTTCCAGCGCTTTTCTGCACCTTAGGCTGATCTGTGATGAAAACATGAAGATTTCAACCAAAGTTGCTAAAATAGGCTTCTCTCACCGTTTCCAGCGCTTTTCTGCACCTTAGGCTGATCTGTGATGAAAACATGAAGATTTCAACCAAAGTTGCTAAAATAGGCTTCTCTCACCGTTTCCAGCGCTTTTCTGCACCTTAGGCTGATCTGTGATGAAAACATGAAGATTTCAACCAAAGTTGCTAAAATAGGCTTCTCTCACCGTTTCCAGCGCTTTTCTGCACCTTAGGCTGATCTGTGATGAAAACATGAAGATTTCAACCAAAGTTGCTAAAATAGGCTTCTCTCACCGTTTCCAGCGCTTTTCTGCACCTTAGGCTGATCTGTGATGAAGATTTCAACCAAAGTTGCTAAAATAGGCTTCTCTCACCGTTTCCAGCGCTTTTCTGCACCTTAGGCTGATCTGTGATGAAAACATGAAGATTTCAACCAAAGTTGCTAAAATAGGCTTCTCTCACCGTTGCCAGCGCTTTTCTGCACCTTAGGCTGATCTGTGATGAAAACATGAAGATTTCAACCAAAGTTGCTAAAATAGGCTTCTCTCACCGTTTCCAGCGCTTTTCTGCACCTTAGGCTGATCTGTGATGAAAACATGAAGATTTCAACCAAAGTTGCTAAAATAGGCTTCTCTCACCGTTTCCAGCGCTTTTCTGCACCTTGTGCCATTTAGACTGAAAAAACTGTTCAGTTGCAACTTTTTCATTGGGGATTCCAAAACTTAAAATTATTTGTTTAAAGAATTCCTTTAGAGTTGAAACCAAGATTTCAAATTACCCTTTTTCATTATAAACATCCACTGTAAGCATGGTGAGTATCAAGCAATATGACTGCAGACCTTTTGAGAAAATACGTTGATGAGTGACCCTATTTCATTATGGCAGTCAAACAGCACTGATTTTCAGCTTTAGTCCATGAAACCTCCAAACATCAACCAAAGGTGCTAAAACAGGCTTATCTCACCGTTTCCAGCGCTTTTCTGCACCTTAGGCTGATCTGTGATGAAAACATGAAGATTTCAACCAAAGTTGCTAAAATAGGCTTCTCTCACCGTTTCCAGCGCTTTTCTGCACCTTAGGCTGATCTGTGATGAAAACATGAAGATTTCAACCAAAGTTGCTAAAATAGGCTTCTCTCACCGTTTCCAGCGCTTTTCTGCATCTTAGGCTGATCTGTGATGAAAACATGAAGATTTCAACCAAAGTTGCTAAAATAGGCTTCTCTCACCGTTTCCAGCGCTTTTCTGCACCTTAGGCTGATCTGTGATGAAAACATGAAGATTTCAACCAAAGTTGCTAAAATAGGCTTCTCTCACCGTTTCCAGCGCTTTTCTGCACCTTAGGCTGATCTGTGATGAAAACATGAAGATTTCAACCAAAGTTGCTAAAATAGGCTTCTCTCACCGTTTCCGTTGCTTTTCTGCACCTTAGGCTGATCTGTGATGAAAACATGAAGATTTCAACCAAAGTTGCTAAAATAGGCTTCTCTCACCGTTTCCAGCGCTTTTCTGCACCTTAGGCTGATCTGTGATGAAAACATGAAGATTTCAACCAAAGTTGCTAAAATAGGCTTCTCTCACCGTTTCCAGCGCTTTTCTGCACCTTAGGCTGATCTGTGATGAAAACATGAAGATTTCAACCAAAGTTGCTAAAATAGGCTTCTCTCACCGTTTCCAGCGCTTTTCTGCACCTTAGGCTGATCTGTGATGAAAACATGAAGATTTCAACCAAAGTTGCTAAAATAGGCTTCTCTCACCGTTTCCAGCGCTTTTCTGCACCTTAGGCTGATCTGTGATGAAAACATGAAGATTTCAACCAAAGTTGCTAAAATAGGCTTCTCTCACCGTTTCCAGCGCTTTTCTGCACCTTAGGCTGATCTGTGATGAAAACATGAAGATTTCAACCAAAGTTGCTAAAATAGGCTTCTCTCACCGTTTCCAGCGCTTTTCTGCACCTTAGGCTGATCTGTGATGAAAACATGAAGATTTCAACCAAAGTTGCTAAAATAGGCTTCTCTCACCGTTTCCAGCGCTTTTCTGCACCTTAGGCTGATCTGTGATGAAAACATGAAGATTTCAACCAAAGTTGCTAAAATAGGCTTCTCTCACCGTTTCCAGCGCTTTTCTGCACCTTAGGCTGATCTGTGATGAAAACATGAAGATTTCAACCAAAGTTGCTAAAATAGGCTTCTCTCACCGTTTCCAGCGCTTTTCTGCACCTTGTGCCATTTAGACTGAAAAAACTGTTCAGTTGCAACTTTTTCATTGGGGATTCCAAAACTTAAAATCATTTGTTTAAAGAATTCCTTTAGAGTTGAAACCAAGATTTCAAATTACCCTTTTTCATTATAAACATCCACTGTAAGCATGGTGAGTATCAAGCAATATGACTGCAGACCTTTTGAGAAAATACGTTGATGAGTGACCCTATTTCATTATGGCAGTCAAACAGCACTGATTTTCAGCTTTAGTCCATGAAACCTCCAAACATCAACCAAAGGTGCTAAAACAGGCTTATCTCACCGTTTCCAGCACTTTTCTGCACCTTAGGCTGATCTGTGATGAAAACATGAAGATTTCAACCAAAGTTGCTAAAATAGGCTTCTCTCACCGTTTCCAGCGCTTTTCTGCACCTTAGGCTGATCTGTGATGAAAACATGAAGATTTCAACCAAAGTTGCTAAAATAGGCCTTTCTCACCGTTTCCAGCGCTTTTCTGCACCTTAGGCTGATCTGTGATGAAAACATGAAGATTTCAACCAAAGTTGCTAAAATAGGCTTCTCTCACCGTTTCCAGCGCTTTTCTGCACCTTAGGCTGATCTGTGATGAAAACATGAAGATTTCAACCAAAGTTGCTAAA
>NW_026910033.1:0-42935 GCF_949316205.1 Platichthys flesus
AGCCTAAGGTGCAGAAAAGCGCTGGAAACGGTGAGAGAAGCCTATTTTAGCAACTTTGGTTGAAATCTTCATGTTTTCATCACAGATCAGCCTAAGGTGCAGAAAAGCGCTGGAAACGGTGAGATAAGCCTGTTTTAGCACCTTTGGTTGATGTTTGGAGGTTTCATGGACTAAAGCTGAAAATCAGTGCTGTTTGACTGCCATAATGAAATAGGGTCACTCATCAACGTATTTTCTCAAAAGGTCTGCAGTCATATTGCTTGATACTCACCATGCTTACAGTGGATGTTTATAATGAAAAAGGGTAATTTGAAATCTTGGTTTCAACTCTAAAGGAATTCTTTAAACAAATGATTTTAAGTTTTGGAATCCCAATGAAAAAGTTGCAACTGAACAGTTTTTTCAGTCTAAATGGCACAAGGTGCAGAAAAGCGCTGGAAACGGTGAGAGAAGCCTATTTTAGCAACTTTGGTTGAAATCTTCATGTCTTCATCACAGATCAGCCTAAGGTGCAGAAAAGCGCTGGAAACGGTGAGAGAAGCCTATTTTAGCAACTTTGGTTGAAATCTTCATGTTTTCATCACAGATCAGCCTAAGATGCAGAAAAGCGCTGGAAACGGTGAGAGAAGCCTATTTTAGCAACTTTGGTTGAAATCTTCATGTTTTCATCACAGATCAGCCTAAGGTGCAGAAAAGCGCTGGAAACGGTGAGAGAAGCCTATTTTAGCAACTTTGGTTGAAATCTTCATGTTTTCATCACAGATCAGCCTAAGGTGCAGAAAAGTGCTGGAAACGGTGAGATAAGCCTGTTTTAGCACCTTTGGTTGATGTTTGGAGGTTTCATGGACTAAAGCTGAAAATCAGTGCTGTTTGACTGCCATAATGAAATAGGGTCACTCATCAACGTATTTTCTCAAAAGGTCTGCAGTCATATTGCTTGATACTCACCATGCTTACAGTGGATGTTTATAATGAAAAAGGGTAATTTGAAATCTTGGTTTCAACTCTAAAGGAATTCTTTAAACAAATGATTTTAAGTTTTGGAATCCCCAATGAAAAAGTTGCAACTGAACAGTTTTTTCAGTCTAAATGGCACAAGGTGCAGAAAAGCGCTGGAAACGGTGAGAGAAGCCTTTTTTAGCAACTTTGGTTGAAATCTTCATGTTTTCATCACAGATCAGCCTAAGGTGCAGAAAAGCGCTGGAAACGGTGAGAGAAGCCTATTTTAGCAACTTTGGTTGAAATCTTCATGTTTTCATCACAGATCAGCCTAAGGTGCAGAAAGCGCTGGAAACGGTGAGAGAAGCCTATTTTAGCAACTTTGGTTGAAATCTTCATGTTTTCATCACAGATCAGCCTAAGGTGCAGAAAAGCGCTGGAAACGGTGAGAGAAGCCTATTTTAGCAACTTTGGTTGAAATCTTCATGTTTTCATCACAGATCAGCCTAAGGTGCAGAAAAGCGCTGGAAACGGTGAGAGAAGCCTATTTTAGCAACTTTGGTTGAAATCTTCATGTTTTCATCACAGATCAGCCTAAGGTGCAGAAAAGCGCTGGAAACGGTGAGAGAAGCCTATTTTAGCAACTTTGGTTGAAATCTTCATGTTTTCATCACAGATCAGCCTAAGGTGCAGAAAAGCGCTGGAAACGGTGAGAGAAGCCTATTTTAGCAACTTTGGTTGAAATCTTCATGTTTTCATCACAGATCAGCCTAAGGTGCAGAAAAGTGCTGGAAACGGTGAGAGAAGCCTATTTTAGCAACTTTGGTTGAAATCTTCATGTTTTCATCACAGATCAGCCTAAGGTGCAGAAAAGCGCTGGAAACGGTGAGAGAAGCCTATTTTAGCAACTTTGGTTGAAATCTTCATGTTTTCATCACAGATCAGCCTAAGGTGCAGAAAAGCGCTGGAAACGGTGAGAGAAGCCTATTTTAGCAACTTTGGTTGAAATCTTCATGTTTTCATCACAGATCAGCCTAAGGTGCAGAAAAGCGCTGGAAACGGTGAGAGAAGCCTATTTTAGCAACTTTGGTTGAAATCTTCATGTTTTCATCACAGATCAGCCTAAGGTGCAGAAAAGCGCTGGAAACGGTGAGAGAAGCCTATTTTAGCAACTTTGGTTGAAATCTTCATGTTTTCATCACAGATCAGCCTAAGGTGCAGAAAAGCGCTGGAAACGGTGAGAGAAGCCTATTTTAGCAACTTTGGTTGAAATCTTCATGTTTTCATCACAGATCAGCCTAAGGTGCAGAAAAGTGCTGGAAACGGTGAGATAAGCCTGTTTTAGCACCTTTGGTTGATGTTTGGAGGTTTCATGGACTAAAGCTGAAAATCAGTGCTGTTTGACTGCCATAATGAAATAGGGTCACTCATCAACGTATTTTCTCAAAAGGTCTGCAGTCATATTGCTTGATACTCACCATGCTTACAGTGGATGTTTATAATGAAAAAGGGTAATTTGAAATCTTGGTTTCAACTCTAAAGGAATTCTTTAAACAAATGATTTTAAGTTTTGGAATCCCCAATGAAAAAGTTGCAACTGAACAGTTTTTTCAGTCTAAATGGCACAAGGTGCAGAAAAGCGCTGGAAACGGTGAGAGAAGCCTATTTTAGCAACTTTGGTTGAAATCTTCATGTCTTCATCACAGATCAGCCTAAGGTGCAGAAAAGCGCTGGAAACGGTGAGAGAAGCCTATTTTAGCAACTTTGGTTGAAATCTTCATGTTTTCATCACAGATCAGCCTAAGATGCAGAAAAGCGCTGGAAACGGTGAGAGAAGCCTATTTTAGCAACTTTGGTTGAAATCTTCATGTTTTCATCACAGATCAGCCTAAGGTGCAGAAAAGCGCTGGAAACGGTGAGAGAAGCCTATTTTAGCAACTTTGGTTGAAATCTTCATGTTTTCATCACAGATCAGCCTAAGGTGCAGAAAAGTGCTGGAAACGGTGAGATAAGCCTGTTTTAGCACCTTTGGTTGATGTTTGGAGGTTTCATGGACTAAAGCTGAAAATCAGTGCTGTTTGACTGCCATAATGAAATAGGGTCACTCATCAACGTATTTTCTCAAAAGGTCTGCAGTCATATTGCTTGATACTCACCATGCTTACAGTGGATGTTTATAATGAAAAAGGGTAATTTGAAATCTTGGTTTCAACTCTAAAGGAATTCTTTAAACAAATGATTTTAAGTTTTGGAATCCCCAATGAAAAAGTTGCAACTGAACAGTTTTTTCAGTCTAAATGGCACAAGGTGCAGAAAAGCGCTGGAAACGGTGAGAGAAGCCTTTTT
Organism: Platichthys flesus; assembly: GCF_949316205.1. Taxonomy (NCBI): domain Eukaryota; kingdom Metazoa; phylum Chordata; class Actinopteri; order Pleuronectiformes; family Pleuronectidae; genus Platichthys; species Platichthys flesus. The sequence goes on from NW_026910033.1 coordinate 3,286, forward strand.
TAGCAACTTTGGTTGAAATCTTCATGTTTTCATCACAGATCAGCCTAAGGTGCAGAAAAGCGCTGGAAACGGTGAGAGAAGCCTATTTTAGCAACTTTGGTTGAAATCTTCATGTTTTCATCACAGATCAGCCTAAGGTGCAGAAAAGCGCTGGAAACGGTGAGAGAAGCCTATTTTAGCAACTTTGGTTGAAATCTTCATGTTTTCATCACAGATCAGCCTAAGGTGCAGAAAAGCGCTGGAAACGGTGAGAGAAGCCTATTTTAGCAACTTTGGTTGAAATCTTCATGTTTTCATCACAGATCAGCCTAAGGTGCAGAAAAGCGCTGGAAACGGTGAGAGAAGCCTATTTTAGCAACTTTGGTTGAAATCTTCATGTTTTCATCACAGATCAGCCTAAGGTGCAGAAAAGCGCTGGAAACGGTGAGAGAAGCCTATTTTAGCAACTTTGGTTGAAATCTTCATGTTTTCATCACAGATCAGCCTAAGGTGCAGAAAAGTGCTGGAAACGGTGAGAGAAGCCTATTTTAGCAACTTTGGTTGAAATCTTAATGTTTTCATCACAGCTCAGCCTAAGGTGCAGAAAAGCGCTGGAAACGGTGAGAGAAGCCTATTTTAGCAACTTTGGTTGAAATCTTCATGTTTTCATCACAGATCAGCCTAAGGTGCAGAAAAGCGCTGGAAACGGTGAGAGAAGCCTATTTTAGCAACTTTGGTTGAAATCTTCATGTTTTCATCACAGATCAGCCTAAGGTGCAGAAAAGCGCTGGAAACGGTTAGAGAAGCCTATTTTAGCAACTTTGGTTGAAATCTTCATGTTTTCATCACAGATCAGCCTAAGGTGCAGAAAAGCGCTGGAAACGGTGAGAGAAGCCTATTTTAGCAACTTTGGTTGAAATCTTCATGTTTTCATCACAGATCAGCCTAAGGTGCAGAAAAGCGCTGGAAACGGTGAGAGAAGCCTATTTTAGCAACTTTGGTTGAAATCTTCATGTTTCATCACAGATCAGCCTAAGGTGCAGAAAAGCGCTGGAAACGGTGAGAGAAGCCTATTTTAGCAACTTTGGTTGAAATCTTCATGTTTTCATCACAGATCAGCCTAAGGTGCAGAAAAGCGCTGGAAACGGTGAGAGAAGCCTATTTTAGCAACTTTGGTTGAAATCTTCATGTTTTCATCACAGATCAGCCTAAGGTGCAGAAAAGCGCTGGAAACGGTGAGAGAAGCCTATTTTAGCAACTTTGGTTGAAATCTTCATGTTTTCATCACAGATCAGCCTAAGGTGCAGAAAAGCGCTGGAAACGGTGAGAGAAGCCTATTTTAGCAACTTTGGTTGAAATCTTCATGTTTTCATCACAGATCAGCCTAAGGTGCAGAAAAGCGCTGGAAACGGTGAGAGAAGCCTATTTTAGCAACTTTGGTTGAAATCTTCATGTTTTCATCACAGATCAGCCTAAGGTGCAGAAAAGCGCTGGAAACGGTGAGAGAAGCCTATTTTAGCAACTTTGGTTGAAATCTTCATGTTTTCATCACAGATCAGCCTAAGGTGCAGAAAAGCGCTGGAAACGGTGAGAGAAGCCTATTTTAGCAACTTTGGTTGAAATCTTCATGTTTTCATCACAGATCAGCCTAAGGTGCAGAAAAGCGCTGGAAACGGTGAGAGAAGCCTATTTTAGCAACTTTGGTTGAAATCTTCATGTTTTCATCACAGATCAGCCTAAGGTGCAGAAAAGCGCTGGAAACGGTGAGAGAAGCCTATTTTAGCAACTTTGGTTGAAATCTTCATGTTTTCATCACAGATCAGCCTAAGGTGCAGAAAAGCGCTGGAAACGGTGAGAGAAGCCTATTTTAGCAACTTTGGTTGAAATCTTCATGTTTTCATCACAGATCAGCCTAAGGTGCAGAAAAGCGCTGGAAACGGTGAGAGACGCCTATTTTAGCAACTTTGGTTGAAATCTTCATGTTTTCATCACAGATCAGCCTAAGGTGCAGAAAAGCGCTGGAAACGGTGAGAGAAGCCTATTTTAGCAACTTTGGTTGAAATCTTCATGTTTTCATCACAGATCAGCCTAAGGTGCAGAAAAGCGCTGGAAACGGTGAGAGAAGCCTATTTTAGCAACTTTGGTTGAAATCTTCATGTTTTCATCACAGATCAGCCTAAGGTGCAGAAAAGCTCTGGAAACGGTGAGAGACGCCTATTTTAGCAACTTTGGTTGAAATCTTCATGTTTTCATCACAGATCAGCCTAAGGTGCAGAAAAGCGCTGGAAACGGTGAGAGAAGCCTATTTTAGCAACTTTGGTTGAAATCTTCATGTTTCATCACAGATCAGCCTAAGGTGCAGAAAAGCGCTGGAAACGGTGAGAGAAGCCTATTTTAGCAACTTTGGTTGAAATCTTCATGTTTTCATCACAGATCAGCCTAAGGTGCAGAAAAGCGCTGGAAACGGTGAGAGAAGCCTATTTTAGCAACTTTGGTTGAAATCTTCATGTTTTCATCACAGATCAGCCTAAGGTGCAGAAAAGCGCTGGAAAAGGTGAGAGAAGCCTATTTTAGCAACTTTGGTTGAAATCTTCATGTTTTCATCACAGATCAGCCTAAGGTGCAGAAAAGCGCTGGAAACGGTGAGAGAAGCCTATTTTAGCAACTTTGGTTGAAATCTTCATGTTTTCATCACAGATCAGCCTAAGGTGCAGAAAAGCGCTGGAAACGGTGAGAGAAGCCTATTTTAGCAACTTTGGTTGAAATCTTCATGTTTTCATCACAGATCAGCCTAAGGTGCAGAAAAGCGCTGGAAACGGTGAGAGAAGCCTATTTTAGCAACTTTGGTTGAAATCTTCATGTTTTCATCACAGATCAGCCTAAGGTGCAGAAAAGCGCTGGAAACGGTGAGAGAAGCCTATTTTAGCAACTTTGGTTGAAATCTTCATGTTTTCATCACAGATCAGCCTAAGGTGCAGAAAAGTGCTGGAAACGGTGAGAGAAGCCTATTTTAGCAACTTTGGTTGAAATCTTCATGTTTTCATCACAGATCAGCCTAAGGTGCAGAAAAGCGCTGGAAACGGTGAGAGAAGCCTATTTTAGCAACTTTGGTTGAAATCTTCATGTTTTCATCACAGATCAGCCTAAGGTGCAGAAAAGCGCTGGAAACGGTGAGAGAAGCCTATTTTAGCAACTTTGGTTGAAATCTTCATGTTTTCATCACAGATCAGCCTAAGGTGCAGAAAAGCGCTGGAAACGGTGAGAGAAGCCTATTTTAGCAACTTTGGTTGAAATCTTCATGTTTTCATCACAGATCAGCCTAAGGTGCAGAAAAGCGCTGGAAACGGTGAGAGAAGCCTATTTTAGCAACTTTGGTTGAAATCTTCATGTTTTCATCACAGATCAGCCTAAGGTGCAGAAAAGCGCTGGAAACGGTGAGAGAAGCCTATTTTAGCAACTTTGGTTGAAATCTTCATGTTTTCATCACAGATCAGCCTAAGGTGCAGAAAAGCGCTGGAAACGGTGAGAGAAGCCTATTTTAGCAACTTTGGTTGAAATCTTCATGTTTTCATCACAGATCAGCCTAAGGTGCAGAAAAGTGCTGGAAACGGTGAGATAAGCCTGTTTTAGCACCTTTGGTTGATGTTTGGAGGTTTCATGGACTAAAGCTGAAAATCAGTGCTGTTTGACTGCCATAATGAAATAGGGTCACTCATCAACGTATTTTCTCAAAAGGTCTGCAGTCATATTGCTTGATACTCACCATGCTTACAGTGGATGTTTATAATGAAAAAGGGTAATTTGAAATCTTGGTTTCAACTCTAAAGGAATTCTTTAAACAAATGATTTTAAGTTTTGGAATCCCCAATGAAAAAGTTGCAACTGAACAGTTTTTTCAGTCTAAATGGCACAAGGTGCAGAAAAGCGCTGGAAACGGTGAGAGAAGCCTATTTTAGCAACTTTGGTTGAAATCTTCATGTCTTCATCACAGATCAGCCTAAGGTGCAGAAAAGCGCTGGAAACGGTGAGAGAAGCCTATTTTAGCAACTTTGGTTGAAATCTTCATGTTTTCATCACAGATCAGCCTAAGATGCAGAAAAGCGCTGGAAACGGTGAGAGAAGCCTATTTTAGCAACTTTGGTTGAAATCTTCATGTTTTCATCACAGATCAGCCTAAGGTGCAGAAAAGCGCTGGAAACGGTGAGAGAAGCCTATTTTAGCAACTTTGGTTGAAATCTTCATGTTTTCATCACAGATCAGCCTAAGGTGCAGAAAAGTGCTGGAAACGGTGAGATAAGCCTGTTTTAGCACCTTTGGTTGATGTTTGGAGGTTTCATGGACTAAAGCTGAAAATCAGTGCTGTTTGACTGCCATAATGAAATAGGGTCACTCATCAACGTATTTTCTCAAAAGGTCTGCAGTCATATTGCTTGATACTCACCATGCTTACAGTGGATGTTTATAATGAAAAAGGGTAATTTGAAATCTTGGTTTCAACTCTAAAGGAATTCTTTAAACAAATGATTTTAAGTTTTGGAATCCCCAATGAAAAAGTTGCAACTGAACAGTTTTTTCAGTCTAAATGGCACAAGGTGCAGAAAAGCGCTGGAAACGGTGAGAGAAGCCTTTTTTAGCAACTTTGGTTGAAATCTTCATGTTTTCATCACAGATCAGCCTAAGGTGCAGAAAAGCGCTGGAAACGGTGAGAGAAGCCTATTTTAGCAACTTTGGTTGAAATCTTCATGTTTTCATCACAGATCAGCCTAAGGTGCAGAAAAGCGCTGGAAACGGTGAGAGAAGCCTATTTTAGCAACTTTGGTTGAAATCTTCATGTTTTCATCACAGATCAGCCTAAGGTAAAGAAAAGCGCTGGAAACGGTGAGAGAAGCCTATTTTAGCAACTTTGGTTGAAATCTTCATGTTTTCATCACAGATCAGCCTAAGGTGCAGAAAAGCGCTGGAAACGGTGAGAGAAGCCTATTTTAGCAACTTTGGTTGAAATCTTCATGTTTTCATCACAGATCAGCCTAAGGTGCAGAAAAGTGCTGGAAACGGTGAGAGAAGCCTATTTTAGCAACTTTGGTTGAAATCTTCATGTTTTCATCACAGATCAGCCTAAGGTGCAGAAAAGCGCTGGAAACGGTGAGAGAAGCCTATTTTAGCAACTTTGGTTGAAATCTTCATGTTTTCATCACAGATCAGCCTAAGGTGCAGAAAAGCGCTGGAAACGGTGAGAGAAGCCTATTTTAGCAACTTTGGTTGAAATCTTCATGTTTTCATCACAGATCAGCCTAAGGTGCAGAAAAGCGCTGGAAACGGTGAGAGAAGCCTATTTTAGCAACTTTGGTTGAAATCTTCATGTTTTCATCACAGATCAGCCTAAGGTGCAGAAAAGCGCTGGAAACGGTGAGAGAAGCCTATTTTAGCAACTTTGGTTGAAATCTTCATGTTTTCATCACAGATCAGCCTAAGGTGCAGAAAAACGCTGGAAACGGTGAGAGAAGCCTATTTTAGCAACTTTGGTTGAAATCTTCATGTTTTCATCACAGATCAGCCTAAGGTGCAGAAAAGCGCTGGAAACGGTGAGAGAAGCCTATTTTAGCAACTTTGGTTGAAATCTTCATGTTTTCATCACAGATCAGCCTAAGGTGCAGAAAAGCGCTGGAAACGGTGAGAGAAGCCTATTTTAGCAACTTTGGTCGAAATCTTCATGTTTTCATCACAGATCAGCATAAGGTGCAGAAAAGCGCTGGAAACGGTGAGAGAAGCCTATTTTAGCAACTTTGGTTGAAATCTTCATGTTTTCATCACAGATCAGCCTAAGGTGCAGAAAAGCGCTGGAAACGGTGAGAGAAGCCTATTTTAGCAACTTTGGTTGAAATCTTCATGTTTTCATCACAGATCAGCCTAAGGTGCAGAAAAGCGCTGGAAACGGTGAGAGAAGCCTATTTTAGCAACTTTGGTTGAAATCTTCATGTTTTCATCACAGATCAGCCTAAGGTGCAGAAAAGCGCTGGAAACGGTGAGAGAAGCCTATTTTAGCAACTTTGGTTGAAATCTTCATTTTTTTCATCACAGATCAGCCTAAGGTGCAGAAAAGTGCTGGAAACGGTGAGATAAGCCTGTTTTAGCACCTTTGGTTGATGTTTGGAGGTTTCATGGACTAAAGCTGAAAATCAGTGCTGTTTGACTGCCATAATGAAATAGGGTCACTCATCAACGTATTTTCTCAAAAGGTCTGCAGTCATATTGCTTGATACTCACCATGCTTACAGTGGATGTTTATAATGAAAAAGGGTAATTTGAAATCTTGGTTGCAACTCTAAAGGAATTCTTTAAACAAATGATTTTAAGTTTTGGAATCCCCAATGAAAAAGTTGCAACTGAACAGTTTTTTCAGTCTAAATGGCACAAGGTGCAGAAAAGCGCTGGAAACGGTGAGAGAAGCCTATTTTAGCAACTTTGGTTGAAATCTTCATGTTTTCATCACAGATCAGCCTAAGGTGCAGAAAAGCGCTGGAAACGGTGAGAGAAGCCTATTTTAGCAACTTTGGTTGAAATCTTCATGTTTTCATCACAGATCAGCCTAAGGTGCAGAAAAGCGCTGGAAACGGTGAGAGAAGCCTATTTTAGCAACTTTGGTTGAAATCTTCATGTTTTCATCACAGATCAGCCTAAGGTGCAGAAAAGCGCTGGAAACGGTGAGAGAAGCCTATTTTAGCAACTTTGGTTGAAATCTTCATGTTTTCATCACAGATCAGCCTAAGGTGCAGAAAAGCGCTGGAAACGGTGAGAGAAGCCTATTTTAGCAACTTTGGTTGAAATCTTCATGTTTTCATCACAGATCAGCCTAAGGTGCAGAAAAGCGCTGGAAACGGTGAGAGAAGCCTATTTTAGCAACTTTGGTTGAAATCTTCATGTTTTCATCACAGATCAGCCTAAGGTGCAGAAAAGCGCTGGAAACGGTGAGAGAAGCCTATTTTAGCAACTTTGGTTGAAATCTTCATGTTTTCATCACAGATCAGCCTAAGGTGCAGAAAAGCGCTGGAAACGGTGAGAGAAGCCTATTTTAGCAACTTTGGTTGAAATCTTCATGTTTTCATCACAGATCAGCCTAAGGTGCAGAAAAGCGCTGGAAACGGTGAGAGAAGCCTATTTTAGCAACTTTGGTTGAAATCTTCATGTTTTCATCACAGATCAGCCTAAGGTGCAGAAAAGCGCTGGAAACGGTGAGAGAAGCCTATTTTAGCAACTTTGGTTGAAATCTTCATGTTTTCATCACAGATCAGCCTAAGGTGCAGAAAAGCGCTGGAAACGGTGAGAGAAGCCTATTTTAGCAACTTTGGTTGAAATCTTCATGTTTTCATCACAGATCAGCCTAAGGTGCAGAAAAGCGCTGGAAACGGTGAGAGAAGCCTATTTTAGCAACTTTGGTTGAAATCTTCATGTTTTCATCACAGATCAGCCTAAGGTGCAGAAAAGCGCTGGAAACGGTGAGAGAAGCCTATTTTAGCAACTTTGGTTGAAATCTTCATGTTTTCATCACAGATCAGCCTAAGGTGCAGAAAAGCGCTGGAAACGGTGAGAGAAGCCTATTTTAGCAACTTTGGTTGAAATCTTCATGTTTTCATCACAGATCAGCCTAAGGTGCAGAAAAGCGCTGGAAACGGTGAGAGAAGCCTATTTTAGCAACTTTGGTTGAAATCTTCATGTTTTCATCACATATCAGCCTAAGGTGCAGAAAAGCTCTGGAAACGGTGAGAGACGCCTATTTTAGCAACTTTGGTTGAAATCTTCATGTTTTCATCACAGATCAGCCTAAGGTGCAGAAAAGCGCTGGAAACGGTGAGAGAAGCCTATTTTAGCAACTTTGGTTGAAATCTTCATGTTTTCATCACAGATCAGCCTAAGGTGCAGAAAAGCGCTGGAAACGGTGAGAGAAGCCTATTTTAGCAACTTTGGTTGAAATCTTCATGTTTTCATCACAGATCAGCCTAAGGTGCAGAAAAGCGCTGGAAACGGTGAGAGAAGCCTATTTTAGCAACTTTGGTTGAAATCTTCATGTTTTCATCACAGATCAGCCTAAGGTGCAGAAAAGCGCTGGAAACGGTGAGAGAAGCCTATTTTAGCAACTTTGGTTGAAATCTTCATGTTTTCATCACAGATCAGCCTAAGGTGCAGAAAAGCGCTGGAAACGGTGAGAGAAGCCTATTTTAGCAACTTTGGTTGAAATCTTCATGTTTTCATCACAGATCAGCCTAAGGTGCAGAAAAGCGCTGGAAACGGTGAGAGAAGCCTATTTTAGCAACTTTGGTTGAAATCTTCATGTTTTCATCACAGATCAGCCTAAGGTGCAGAAAAGCGCTGGAAACGGTGAGAGAAGCCTATTTTAGCAACTTTGGTTGAAATCTTCATGTTTTCGTCACAGATCAGCCTAAGGTGCAGAAAAGCGCTGGAAACGGTGAGAGAAGCCTATTTTAGCAACTTTGGTTGAAATCTTCATGTTTTCATCACAGATTAGCCTAAGGTGCAGAAAAGCGCTGGAAACGGTGAGAGAAGCCTATTTTAGCAACTTTGGTTGAAATCTTCATGTTTTCATCACAGATCAGCCTAAGGTGCAGAAAAGCGCTGGAAACGGTGAGAGAAGCCTATTTTAGCAACTTTGGTTGAAATCTTCATGTTTTCATCACAGATCAGCCTTAGGTGCAGAAAAGCGCTGGAAACGGTGAGAGAAGCCTATTTTAGCAACTTTGGTTGAAATCTTCATGTTTTCATCACAGATCAGCCTAAGGTGCAGAAAAGTGCTGGAAACGGTGAGATAAGCCTGTTTTAGCATCTTTGGTTGATGTTTGGAGGTTTCATGGACTAAAGCTGAAAATCAGTGCTGTTTGACTGCCATAATGAAATAGGGTCACTCATCAACGTATTTTCTCAAAAGGTCTGCAGTCATATTGCTTGATACTCACCATGCTTACAGTGGATGTTTATAATGAAAAAGGGTAATTTGAAATCTTGGTTTCAACTCTAAAGGAATTCTTTAAACAAATGATTTTAAGTTTTGGAATCCCCAATGAAAAAGTTGCAACTGAACAGTTTTTTCAGTCTAAATGGCACAAGGTGCAGAAAAGCGCTGGAAACGGTGAGAGAAGCCTATTTTAGCAACTTTGGTTGAAATCTTCATGTCTTCATCACAGATCAGCCTAAGGTGCAGAAAAGCGCTGGAAACGGTGAGAGAAGCCTATTTTAGCAACTTTGGTTGAAATCTTCATGTTTTCATCACAGATCAGCCTAAGGTGCAGAAAAGCGCTGGAAACGGTGAGAGAAGCCTATTTTAGCAACTTTGGTTGAAATCTTCATGTTTTCATCACAGATCAGCCTAAGGTGCAGAAAAGCGCTGGAAACGGTGAGAGAAGCCTATTTTAGCAACTTTGGTTGAAATCTTCATGTTTTCATCACAGATCAGCCTAAGGTGCAGAAAGCGCTGGAAACGGTGAGAGAAGCCTATTTAGCAACTTTGGTTGAAATCTTCATGTTTTCATCACAGATCAGCCTAAGGTGCAGAAAAGCGCTGGAAACGGTGAGAGAAGCCTATTTTAGCAACTTTGGTTGAAATCTTCATGTTTTCATCACAGATCAGCCTAAGGTGCAGAAAAGCGCTGGAAACGGTGAGAGAAGCCTATTTTAGCAACTTTGGTTGAAATCTTCATGTTTTCATCACATATCAGCCTAAGGTGCAGAAAAGCTCTGGAAACGGTGAGAGACGCCTATTTTAGCAACTTTGGTTGAAATCTTCATGTTTTCATCACAGATCAGCCTAAGGTGCAGAAAAGCGCTGGAAACGGTGAGAGAAGCCTATTTTAGCAACTTTGGTTGAAATCTTCATTTTTTTCATCACAGATCAGCCTATGGTGCAGAAAAGTGCTGGAAACGGTGAGATAAGCCTGTTTTAGCACCTTTGGTTGATGTTTGGAGGTTTCATGGACTAAAGCTGAAAATCAGTGCTGTTTGACTGCCATAATGAAATAGGGTCACTCATCAACGTATTTTCTCAAAAGGTCTGCAGTCATATTGCTTGATACTCACCATGCTTACAGTGGATGTTTATAATGAAAAAGGGTAATTTGAAATCTTGGTTTCAACTCTAAAGGAATTCTTTAAACAAATGATTTTAAGTTTTGGATTCCCAATGAAAAAGTTGCAACTGAACAGTTTTTTCAGTCTAAATGGCACAAGGTGCAGAAAAGCGCTGGAAACGGTGAGAGAAGCCTATTTTAGCAACTTTGGTTGAAATCTTCATGTTTTCATCACAGATCAGCCTAAGGTGCAGAAAAGCGCTGGAAACGGTGAGAGAAGCCTATTTTAGCAACTTTGGTTGAAATCTTCATGTTTTCATCACAGATCAGCCTAAGGTGCAGAAAAGCGCTGGAAACGGTGAGAGAAGCCTATTTTAGCAACTTTGGTTGAAATCTTCATGTTTTCATCACAGATCAGCCTAAGGTGCAGAAAAGCGCTGGAAACGGTGAGAGAAGCCTATTTTAGCAACTTTGGTTGAAATCTTCATGTTTTCATCACAGATCAGCCTAAGGTGCAGAAAAGCGCTGGAAACGGTGAGAGAAGCCTATTTTAGCAACTTTGGTTGAAATCTTCCATGTTTTCATCACAGATCAGCCTAAGGTGCAGAAAAGCGCTGGAAACGGTGAGAGAAGCCTATTTTAGCAACTTTGGTTGAAATCTTCATGTTTTCATCACAGATCAGCCTAAGGTGCAGAAAAGCGCTGGAAACGGTGAGAGAAGCCTATTTTAGCAACTTTGGTTGAAATCTTCATGTTTTCATCACAGATCAGCCTAAGATGCAGAAAAGCGCTGGAAACGTTGAGAGAAGCCTATTTTAGCAACTTTGGTTGAAATCTTCATGTTTTCATCACAGATCAGCCTAAGGTGCAGAAAAGCGCTGGAAACGGTGAGACAAGCCTTCTTTAGCAACTTGGTTGAAATCTTCATGTTTTCATCACAGATCAGCCTAAGGTGCAGAAAAGTGCTGGAAACGGTGAGATAAGCCTGTTTTAGCACCTTTGGTTGATGTTTGGAGGTTTCATGGACTAAAGCTGAAAATCAGTGCTGTTTGACTGCCATAATGAAATAGTGTCACTCATCAACGTATTTTCTCAAAAGGTCTGCAGTCATATTGCTTGATACTCACCATGCTTACAGTGGATGTTTATAATGAAAAAGGGTAATTTGAAATCTTGGTTTCAACTCTAAAGGAATTCTTTAAACAAATGATTTTAAGTTTTGGAATCCCCAATGAAAAAGTTGCAACTGAACAGTTTTTTCAGTCTAAATGGCACAAGGTGCAGAAAAGCGCTGGAAACGGTGAGAGAAGCCTATTTTAGCAACTTTGGTTGAAATCTTCATGTTTTCATCACAGATCAGCCTAAGGTGCAGAAAAGCGCTGGAAACGGTGAGAGAAGCCTATTTTAGCAACTTTGGTTGAAATCTTCATGTTTTCATCACAGATCAGCCTAAGGTGCAGAAAAGCGCTGGAAACGGTGAGAGAAGCCTATTTTAGCAACTTTGGTTGAAATCTTCATGTTTTCATCACAGATCAGCCTAAGATGCAGAAAAGCGCTGGAAACGTTGAGAGAAGCCTATTTTAGCAACTTTGGTTGAAATCTTCATGTTTTCATCACAGATCAGCCTAAGGTGCAGAAAAGCGCTGGAAACGGTGAGACAAGCCTTCTTTAGCAACTTTGGTTGAAATCTTCATGTTTTCATCACAGATCAGCCTAAGGTGCAGAAAAGTGCTGGAAACGGTGAGATAAGCCTGTTTTAGCAACTTTGGTTGAAATCTTCATGTTTTCATCACAGATCAGCCTAAGGTGCAGAAAAGCGCTGGAAACGGTGAGAGAAGCCTATTTTAGCAACTTTGGTTGAAATCTTCATGTTTTCATCACAGATCAGCCTAAGGTGCAGAAAAGCCCTGGAAACGGTGAGAGAAGTCCTGTTTTAGCACCTTTGGTTGATGTTTGGAGGTTTCATGGACTAAAGCTGAAAATCAGTGCTGTTTGACTGCCATAATGAAATAGGGTCACTCATCAACGTATTTTCTCAAAAGGTCTGCAGTCATATTGCTTGATACTCACCATGCTTACAGTGGATGTTTATAATGAAAAAGGGTAATTTGAAATCTTGGTTTCAACTCTAAAGGAATTCTTTAAACAAATGATTTTAAGTTTTGGAATCCCAATGAAAAAGTTGCAACTGAACAGTTTTTTCAGTCTAAATGGCACAAGGTGCAGAAAAGCGCTGGAAACGGTGAGAGAAGCCTATTTTAGCAACTTTGGTTGAAATCTTCATGTTTTCATCACAGATCAGCCTAAAGTGCAGAAAAGCGCTGGAAACGGTGAGAGAAGCCTATTTTAGCAACTTTGGTTGAAATCTTCATGTTTTCATCACAGATCAGCCTAAGGTGAAGAAAAGCGCTGGAAACGGTGAGAGAAGCCTATTTTAGCAACTTTGGTTGAAATCTTCATGTTTTCATCACAGATCAGCCTAAGGTGTAGAAAAGCGCTGGAAACGGTGAGAGAAGCCTATTTTAGCAACTTTGGTTGAAATCTTCATGTTTTCATCACAGATCAGCCTAAAGTGCAGAAAAGCGCTGGAAACGGTGAGAGAAGCCTATTTTAGCAACTTTGGTTGAAATCTTCATGTTTTCATCACAGATCAGCCTAAGGTGAAGAAAAGCGCTGGAAACGGTGAGAGAAGCCTATTTTAGCAACTTTGGTTGAAATCTTCATGTTTTCATCACAGATCAGCCTAAGGTGTAGAAAAGCGCTGGAAACGGTGAGAGAAGCCTATTTTAGCAACTTTGGTTGAAATCTTCATGTTTTCATCACAGATCAGCCTAAGGTGCAGAAAAGCGCTGGAAACGGTGAGAGAAGCCTATTTTAGCAACTTTGGTTGAAATCTTCATGTTTTCATCACAGATCAGCCTAAGGTGCAGAAAAGCGCTGGAAACGGTGAGAGAAGCCTATTTTAGCAACTTTGGTTGAAATCTTCATGTTTTCATCACAGATCAGCCTAAGGTGCAGAAAAGCGCTGGAAACGGTGAGAGAAGCCTATTTTAGCAACTTTGGTTGAAATCTTCATGTTTTCATCACAGATCAGCCTAAGGTGCAGAAAAGCGCTGGAAACGGTGAGAGAAGCCTATTTTAGCAACTTTGGTTGAAATCTTCATGTTTTCATCACAGATCAGCCTAAGGTGCAGAAAAGCGCTGGAAACGGTGAGAGAAGCCTATTTTAGCAACTTTGGTTGAAATCTTCATGTTTTCATCACAGATCAGCCTAAGATGCAGAAAAGCGCTGGAAACGTTGAGAGAAGCCTATTTTAGCAACTTTGGTTGAAATCTTCATGTTTTCATCACAGATCAGCCTAAGGTGCAGAAAAGCGCTGGAAACGGTGAGACAAGCCTTCTTTAGCAACTTTGGTTGAAATCTTCATGTTTTCATCACAGATCAGCCTAAGGTGCAGAAAAGTGCTGGAAACGGTGAGATAAGCCTGTTTTAGCACCTTTGGTTGATGTTTGGAGGTTTCATGGACTAAAGCTGAAAATCAGTGCTGTTTGACTGCCATAATGAAATAGTGTCACTCATCAACGTATTTTCTCAAAAGGTCTGCAGTCATATTGCTTGATACTCACCATGCTTACAGTGGATGTTTATAATGAAAAAGGGTAATTTGAAATCTTGGTTTCAACTCTAAAGGAATTCTTTAAACAAATGATTTTAAGTTTTGGAATCCCCAATGAAAAAGTTGCAACTGAACAGTTTTTTCAGTCTAAATGGCACAAGGTGCAGAAAAGCGCTGGAAACGGTGAGAGAAGCCTATTTTAGCAACTTTGGTTGAAATCTTCATGTTTTCATCACAGATCAGCCTAAGGTGCAGAAAAGCGCTGGAAACGGTGAGAGAAGCCTATTTTAGCAACTTTGGTTGAAATCTTCATGTTTTCATCACAGATCAGCCTAAGGTGCAGAAAAGCGCTGGAAACGGTGAGAGAAGCCTATTTTAGCAACTTTGGTTGAAATCTTCATGTTTTCATCACAGATCAGCCTAAGATGCAGAAAAGCGCTGGAAACGTTGAGAGAAGCCTATTTTAGCAACTTTGGTTGAAATCTTCATGTTTTCATCACAGATCAGCCTAAGGTGCAGAAAAGCGCTGGAAACGGTGAGACAAGCCTTCTTTAGCAACTTTGGTTGAAATCTTCATGTTTTCATCACAGATCAGCCTAAGGTGCAGAAAAGTGCTGGAAACGGTGAGATAAGCCTGTTTTAGCAACTTTGGTTGAAATCTTCATGTTTTCATCACAGATCAGCCTAAGGTGCAGAAAAGCGCTGGAAACGGTGAGAGAAGCCTATTTTAGCAACTTTGGTTGAAATCTTCATGTTTTCATCACAGATCAGCCTAAGGTGCAGAAAAGCGCTGGAAACGGTGAGAGAAGCCTATTTTAGCAACTTTGGTTGAAATCTTCATGTTTTCATCACAGATCAGCCTAAGGTGCAGAAAAGCGCTGGAAACGGTGAGAGAAGCCTATTTTAGCAACTTTGGTTGAAATCTTCATGTTTTCATCACAGATCAGCCTAAGGTGCAGAAAAGCGCTGGAAACGGTGAGAGAAGCCTATTTTAGCAACTTTGGTTGAAATCTTCATGTTTTCATCACAGATCAGCCTAAGGTGCAGAAAAGCGCTGGAAACGGTGAGAGAAGCCTATTTTAGCAACTTTGGTTGAAATCTTCATGTTTTCATCACAGATCAGCCTAAGGTGCAGAAAAGCGCTGGAAACGGTGAGAGAAGCCTATTTTAGCAACTTTGGTTGAAATCTTCATGTTTTCATCACAGATCAGCCTAAGATGCAGAAAAGCGCTGGAAACGGTGAGAGAAGCCTATTTTAGCAACTTTGGTTGAAATCTTCATGTTTTCATCACAGATCAGCCTAAGGTGCAGAAAAGCGCTGGAAACGGTGAGAGAAGCCTATTTTAGCAACTTTGGTTGAAATCTTCATGTTTTCATCACAGATCAGCCTAAGGTGCAGAAAAGTGCTGGAAACGGTGAGATAAGCCTGTTTTAGCACCTTTGGTTGATGTTTGGAGGTTTCATGGACTAAAGCTGAAAATCAGTGCTGTTTGACTGCCATAATGAAATAGGGTCACTCATCAACGTATTTTCTCAAAAGGTCTGCAGTCATATTGCTTGATACTCACCATGCTTACAGTGGATGTTTATAATGAAAAAGGGTAATTTGAAATCTTGGTTTCAACTCTAAAGGAATTCTTTAAACAAATGATTTTAAGTTTTGGAATCCCCAATGAAAAAGTTGCAACTGAACAGTTTTTTCAGTCTAAATGGCACAAGGTGCAGAAAAGCGCTGGAAACGGTGAGAGAAGCCTATTTTAGCAACTTTGGTTGAAATCTTCATGTTTTCATCACAGATCAGCCTAAGGTGCAGAAAAGCGCTGGAAACGGTGAGAGAAGCCTATTTTAGCAACTTTGGTTGAAATCTTCATGTTTTCATCACAGATCAGCCTAAGGTGCAGAAAAGCGCTGGAAACGGTGAGAGAAGCCTATTTTAGCAACTTTGGTTGAAATCTTCATGTTTTCATCACAGATCAGCCTAAGGTGCAGAAAAGCGCTGGAAACGGTGAGAGAAGCCTATTTTAGCAACTTTGGTTGAAATCTTCATGTTTTCATCACAGATCAGCCTAAGGTGCAGAAAAGCGCTGGAAACGGTGAGAGAAGCCTATTTTAGCAACTTTGGTTGAAATCTTCATGTTTTCATCACAGATCAGCCTAAGGTGCAGAAAAGCGCTGGAAACAGTGAGAGAAGCCCATTTTAGCAACTTTGGTTGAAATCTTCATGTTTTCATCACAGATCAGCCTAAGGTGCAGAAAAGCGCTGGAAACGGTGAGAGAAGCCTATTTTAGCAACTTTGGTTGAAATCTTCATGTTTTCATCACAGATCAGCCTAAGGTGCAGAAAAGCGCTGGAAACGGTGAGAGAAGCCTATTTTAGCAACTTTGGTTGAAATCTTCATGTTTTCATCACAGATCAGCCTAAGGTGCAGAAAAGCGCTGGAAACGGTGAGAGAAGCCTATTTTAGCAACTTTGGTTGAAATCTTCATGTTTTCATCACAGATCAGCCTAAGGTGCAGAAAAGCGCTGGAAACGGTGAGAGAAGCCTATTTTAGCAACTTTGGTTGAAATCTTCATGTTTTCATCACAGATCAGCCTAAGGTGCAGAAAAGCAATGGAAACGGTGAGAGAAGCCTATTTTAGCAACTTTGGTTGAAATCTTCATGTTTTCATCACAGATCAGCCTAAGGTGCAGAAAAGCGCTGGAAACGGTGAGAGAAGCCCATTTTAGCAACTTTGGTTGAAATCTTCATGTTTTCATCACAGATCAGCCTAAGGTGCAGAAAAGCGCTGGAAACGGTGAGAGAAGCCTATTTTAGCAACTTTGGTTGAAATCTTCATGTTTTCATCACAGATCAGCCTAAGGTGCAGAAAAGCGCTGGAAACGGTGAGAGAAGCCTATTTTAGCAACTTTGGTTGAAATCTTCATGTTTTCATCACAGATCAGCCTAAGGTGCAGAAAAGCGCTGGAAACGGTGAGAGAAGCCTATTTTAGCAACTTTGGTTGAAATCTTCATGTTTTCATCACAGATCAGCCTAAGGTGCAGAAAAGCGCTGGAAACGGTGAGAGAAGCCTATTTTAGCAACTTTGGTTGAAATCTTCATGTTTTCATCACAGATCAGCCTAAGGTGCAGAAAAGCGCTGGAAACGGTGAGAGAAGCCTATTTTAGCAACTTTGGTTGAAATCTTCATGTTTTCATCACAGATCAGCCTAAGGTGCAGAAAAGCGCTGGAAACGGTGAGAGAAGCCTATTTTAGCAACTTTGGTTGAAATCTTCATGTTTTCATCACAGATCAGCCTAAGGTGCAGAAAAGCGCTGGAAACGGTGAGAGAAGCCTATTTTAGCAACTTTGGTTGAAATCTTCATGTTTTCATCACAGATCAGCCTAAGGTGCAGAAAAGCGCTGGAAACGGTGAGAGAAGCCTATTTTAGCAACTTTGGTTGAAATCTTCATGTTTTCATCACAGATCAGCCTAAGGTGCAGAAAAGCGCTGGAAACGGTGAGAGAAGCCTATTTTAGCAACTTTGGTTGAAATCTTCATGTTTTCATCACAGATCAGCCTAAGGTGCAGAAAAGCGCTGGATACGGTGAGAGAAGCCTATTTTAGCAACTGTAGTAGAAAAATTAACTAAGCAAGGTTGACAAACTATTTTGTATTTAGATAGTAAGCATTTGAAGCCTTGACAAGAGACTTTTATGACTTGAGCTGTTTTATGGTCGGGACTGTTAGTGTTGAAATACGTTGAGACCATTTGTTACTTAATTACCCATCAAAGGAAGGAGTGGATGTCTTCTTATCACCTAAGGAAACACATGTGAATCAGTTGCTAATGTTTAGATTCCTCTCCTTCCCCCACCCATGTATCTTTCCTGGATTGGTTCAGAAGGACAGCCCTAAATCCTCCTATATAAGATCTGTGTTTTTGACTGTTCTTCATCCTCACTCTGAGATCCTTGTGGTCTCCCTGTGTTGATCCTTTCTGCAGAAAGCCCCTTATTAAATACACGTAGATAACTTTGTTGTTTCCAGCCTCTTGTATCTCCAGATTTCCATCACAATTTGGTGTCAGAAGTGGGATTGCACGTCTGGACGGATCTGGACTCGGGTCAACGGTTGACCGATCATCTTGGAAAAAAAAGTTTCCAACCTTAACCTCCCCATACGGGTGAGATGCAGGGACTAAAGACCCGAGTCCCGGATCGTCTCAGCGCTGCGATCTATCTGGTGAGAATCTGAGATTTCAAGTGTAATATATACCAAGCAAAGCATAGTGTTACGGAGAAGTTGGTCTAAGAGGAACGGGATCCTCCAGACAGGTGAAAGCCCTGTAAATTTTTAACCAAGGTTTAGAAGAAACCTGGAAGGTAGACTGACGAGGTACCTTAAGGAGTTGTTTCGACTGCAACCACAGAGAGGACATAATACTGAGTGTATTTGCATTGTGTCAGACAACTCAAACAAAAAGCGCGCTATGTAGAGAACTTCTTTAGTGCACTATGATTTATGTTGGGTAGGCAGGATATTTAAAAGTGTATTAGAAAAAAAAAAAAAGAAAAAAAAAAAAAAAAAAAGAGACGAATTGAGAAATTAATTGAACAAGTAATTATAAGGAAATTACTACTGATTATTATATAGGGGATACTAAAGTGTTTTGAGGATATTAATATTATTACGTTTCCTATATTGCTCCTTACGAAAGTGTTTTTGGAGATTGATTAAAGATTTAAGATAACTAAAACTTAACATAATTTTTTTTTTTAATATGGGTAAAAGTAACAGTAAAGAAAAATTCGATGGAACTGATCTGAGTAGTCCTAATATGAATTTTATGCGAAGGAACTATGGTGACACAGCATTAAACCAGGTGAAAGTTTGGATGAATGAATGTGGGTTTCCAGAGGGGGGGAGTTTTAGCATGAGGCAGCTGAAACAGTTGAGACTAAAGTTAGAGGAGAAAGAAAGAGTGAAACATACATTTCAGGCAGAATGGAAGGGATATGGAATGTGGTTAGAAGAAGCACAACGTAGGGACAAAAAACAAACATTTGTAAAGACAGATAAACCCTCACAAGTGTCTCAGTGTTTCAAAATGCAGGATTCCGACCTCGACTCTGCCCCGCCAAGAAGACAACAACCTGCACAACTCCAAGCTGCACTGCAAGCGGATTTTCCACAGGCAGGAGCCCAAGCTCCACCACCTCTTCCACCTCTACCACCTTTGCCACCACCTCCTCAACCACCTCTTCCACCACTTCCTCCACCATACAACATTCCAGACCCGCAACCCCTTTCTCCACCTCACACCAGAGGAGGGGGACAATACGGACCGGGACAGGATCCGGCCCACAAGGTTTTGTGCCTCCCTATGGTTGAAGTGGCAGGACCAGATGGACATGCCATACTTGTGCACAGGCCGTGGACAACCAGTGATATCCAAGCAGCAATGAGTCATCTCCCTTCCCCATCAAATTCAGGGGGAGTGAAGTTTGCAGAGGAGCTTCTTGTCTTCTGCAGAGAATTCCGCCCCACAAGCTTTGAACTGAGACGATTGCTCATGGCTAAAATGGGTAATGGATGGGCAAAAATAGCAGCAGGATATCCACAACAAGACCTTAGAATGGTACATCCAGACTGGGATAATGCCGGAAATGCTGTATATATGAATGCCATTAATAATTTGGGTGGACGAATTGAAGCCGCATTCCCAGTGCGGATGGACATGACAAAGATTTCAGTGTGTAAGCAAGAAGAAGATGAGTCAGTTCACACCTACTTGACTCGCTTAACTGAAGCTCACAACACTCACAGTGGGTTGACTCCACCTCCTGATGTAAACGCAGCAGAAATAACACCATGGGAAGCCCACCTGAGAAATAGTTTCATCAACGGCCTAAGACTTGATGTTGCCAACCTGTTAAAACGCACATGCATCCAGTGGGACTCTGGAAAACTCAGCTTGATAGAATCACATGCAGTGCATGCTGAGAAATTAATCAGAGATGGAGACAAGAGGAAGAAGGAGAAAAGAGAGACTGATCTGCATCACGCCACATTGACCATGTTCGCGGGTGCACCTCGCGGGTATTCAAGAGGCCGAGGGCGCGGACGGAGTAGAGGAGGATTTCAAGGAAGAAGGGGAGATCCGAACATTTGTTTTTTCTGTGGAGAGAAGGGACATTGGGCAAAAGATTGTCCGGGGAGACAGCAACCTTACAATGCTGATTGAACCGAGGCGGGGGCGGAGGAGAGGGAGGAACCAGCATCTTTGGACACAGAACGAGACCGTGAGGAACACATCACACATCAAGAGGGTGAATGCACCACACCAACACAAACACCTATCACAGAAGTAAAAGATTTTTTAGAAAGAAAGACAAATTACTTATAGAAACATATGTTAAGTATCAATCAGATGCTTATGCTCATATGCCAACGCACACACTCACAGTGCTAGGGAAAGACATTACATTCCTTGTAGATTCAGGAGCAACACATTCAGTCATCAAGAGCAATATGTTTGAAACACCTCCTAAAATGAGTGGACGATTTGTTAGATCTGTGGGGGCTTCAGGAAGCACCGTGGTTGAAAAATTCACGACTCCTTTAATATGTAGGGATAGCGGCACAGGAAAATTTAAGTGTTCATTTTTGCTATCCTCATGTTGTCCAATTAATTTGATGGGAAGAGATGTAATGTGTCTTATGGGCATTTCTTTAATTTCCACCCCATCAGGTGTCGTAGTGGTCCGAACGGCTGATCTGGATCAACCACAGATTTACACATGCATTAAGTATAATGCTGATTCACTGCTATATGCATATGAATGGAAGCTCTGCTCATCTGTTGTCACCTCAATCAACACTGATCTAGTGTATAAGGCACATTTAGTCACACTAGGAACAGACACCACTTATATGCATCCAGAAGACTTACACTGCATTGCACACATACACGAAGGGAAAGATTCAGGATTTGAGAAAAGATGGTTTAGAGAAAGTTGTGTGAGAGAGAAGTTAACACTAAGTTGCATGTTCTGGAATGAACATAGATGTGCTGTTTCTGTAATTTTATCTAAACCAGAATATAAGTCACCCTCTCAGTTCCTTCACAGATATTCAGAGGTTGCTTCCCTTTATGACGTTCCTGATTCCCATCCACATGTCTCACTGTCAAAACACAAAAATGATGAATGGCAAGACTTGGGACCGTGGATAAAAAAATGTGTCCATGCTGACGTCTGGGAAAAGACATCAGATCCTTTGGTTCAGTATAATTCTGCTTTGAAAGTGTATAGAAAACGATTTACGTCTGTTGTTCACACATTCAGAACTGTTCAACTGGTACCAGACACATACACAGACACTCAGAATGCACATGCATATTTATATGACACAGACAACATTTCAGAAACACACCCGGCTCTAAAAGAGGTCCCTAAGACACTTTGGGCTCAAGGCAATCATGATGTGGGTTTAATTCGAAACATGAAACCTGTAGTCATCAAACCAAAATCCGACTACAGACCACATCAATCACAATATCCACTCAGACAGGAAGCCATCGATGGTATTACGCCAGTTTTCAACTCTCTATTGAAGGCAGGTGTAATTGTTCCTTGCAAGGATTCACCGGTGAGAACTCCGATTTTTCCGGTCAAGAAAGTTCGCGATGAATCACAACCTGATGATTGGCGATTTGTTCAAGATTTGAAAGCTGTCAATGCCGCAGTACAGCAGCGCGCTCCGTCGGTTCCAAATCCTTATACAATCCTTTCCCAAGTTCCGCCGGCTAGTAAATGGTTCTCTGTTGTTGATCTGGCAAATGCATTTTTTAGCGTTCAAATTGATAAAGACAGTCAATACTGGTTTGCATTTGAGTTCAACAGAGAAAGTTATACATTCACACGCCTGTGTCAGGGCTACTGTGAATCACCTACCATTTACAACCAGGCACTAAAAGACAGCTTGAGCTCATTAGAGATAACACCAGGAAGTGCACTTTTGCAATACGTTGACGATTTAATGATTTGTGCACCAACTAAAGAACAATGTGAAAAAGATACTGTAGCTCTCTTAAAACATTTAGATGCACAAGGCCACAAAGCAAGCCTGAAAAAATTGCAGTTTGTAAAAGAACAAGTTTCATTTTTAGGGCATGTGATCACAGCAGAGGGCAAATCCCTCTCCCCTAAGAGAGCATTAGCAATTCAAAATATTCCAAAACCTGTCACAAAGAAACAAGTGATGTCATTCCTGGGAATGTGTTCTTATTGTAGATCATTTATTCCTAATTATGCTGTCCTCGAGGCGCCCCTTAGCGCAATCGCACACGGGCAAGGCTTACAAGCATATAGCAAAGTGACATGGACTGATGACGCGGAGAAAGCTTTCACTGACTTGAAACTAACCTTACAAACGACTCCGACTTTAGGGCTACCCAACCCTGACCGACCTTTCACACAGGCTGTTGACGAAAAGGGGGGCTACATGACTTCAGTTCTCCTCCAGGAACATGGGGGCAAACAGAGACCTGTTGCATTTTTCTCAGCAAAACTTGATCCAGTTGCTGCAGGGCTGCCTACTTGTCTCAGAGCTGTAGCAGCGGCAGAGAAGGCTGTAATGGCATCCAGGGATTTAGTGGGGTACTCCCCACTCACCCTGTTGGTACCACATGCTGTGTCTATGATTTTGTTGGAACAAAAGACATCTCATTTGTCTGCTGCACGCTGGCTCCGTTATCATGCTATTCTGTTGGAAATGCCTAACATCACTGTGAAAAGATGTAATGTTCTTAACCCAGCTACTCTTCTTCCAACAGAAGGAGATGGTGAACAACATAATTGTGTAGTAACAATAACCGAAGTTTGTTCCCCCAGACCAGATTTACAGGAAACACCACTGCAGAATCCAGACCTTGAACTGTTTGTGGATGGATCAGCGTCTCGCAATTCAGACACAGGAGCAAATCAAGTTGGTTTCTCTGTGGTAACAGCACATGATACATTGATTGCACGACCTCTCCCTGCTTCCCTGTCTGCACAGGCAGCAGAGCTCACTGCTCTCATTGAAGCATGCAAATTGGCTAAGGGGAAAAGGGTTAACATCTACACTGACAGTAGATATGCATTTGGTGTAGTACATGATTTTGGCACGATTTGGAAACACAGAGAATTCCTTACATCATCAGGCAAACCAATTGCGCATCATGCTCTAGTGTCTCAGATGCTTGATGCTGTCCTCCTCCCCAAACAGGTTGCTGTATGTAAATGTGATGCTCACACTTCCAACAATGACCCAGTATCACAAGGAAATGCCAGGGCAGATGCAGCAGCGAAAGCAGCTGCTCGCCAGCCACTATCTGCTTCACACATCCTCTTACAGGTCGACCCCACCACCCCCACGGCTGACCTGCAAGACCTTCAACTTAGAGCAACAGCAGATGAGCGAGGACTTTGGAAGAGAAGTGGTTGCACACACACACATGGGGTGTGGGTGGGCCCTGAGGGGAAACCTTGTCTGCCAAAATATCTGTTTCCTCATTATGCAAAGTTAACGCATGGGAAGGATCATGTTTCAAAAGGATCAATGATGGCTGCTATTTCACAACATTGGTTCACTAAGGGGTTTTCTAGCTACGCTCAGAAGTTTTGTCAAGCATGCATGATTTGTGCTACTAACAACATTGGTAGAGGAATGCAGGCCCCACAAGCTGCACATCCTCCACCTGACAAACCATTTGATCATCTACAGATGGATTTTATTGAACTAACACCGAGTGAAGGGAAAAAATATTGCTTGGTTATAGTTGATATGTTTTCTAAATGGGTTGAAGTTTTCCCCACATCGAAACAAGACACAGGTGCCGTAGTTAAAGCGTTGATCACTGAACTTATTCCTAGATGGGGAATCCCGAGTAAAATCAGCAGTGACAACGGAACTCCTTTTGTTAGTGCTGCACTGAAACAAATGAGTAAGTATTTGGGCTTTGATCTGAGAAAACATTGTGCCTACCACCCAGCTAGTGCTGGAGCGGTGGAAAGAGAAAATGGCACGCTAAAAAACAAATTGGCAAAATGCTGTGAGGAAACTGGATTATCGTGGCCTAAGGCTCTCCCACTCGTTCTCATGCAAATGAGAATGAGGGTCAGACCAAAATATGGATTGAGCCCATTTGAGATTCTGTTCGGACGCCCAGCGAACACGGGCATTGGACCTGTTAAAAGACCAATGCCCTCAACATCTCTCTGTGAAGATGAAATGCTATGTTATTGTACAAATCTCTCTTCTGCTTTATCTGCCATCCACAAACAGGTAAAAGACGCACTCCCTACCCCGGCAACTGGACCACTTCATGACCTGAAGCCAGGCGACTGGGTTGTAGTAAAAGACCTAAGGCGGAAAAGTTGGCGACACAGACGCTGGACAGGACCGTACCAGATCCTTTTAACGACCCACACGGCGGTGAAGGTTGCTGAGAGGACAACATGGATTCATGCCAGTCACTGCAAGAGAGTCCCAGAACCAGAACATCCACCTGCTGCACCCACAATGAATGATTAAAGCAAAAGATCAGTGAAGAGGGGGCAGTGCTGACCAGTACAGCTGTTTATAATAAGTTGCTTCGGAGAATCACATGATACACACAACGCCGAGAAGACGACAAATGGAACGCTGACCTCTTCAGTCAGCTGGGTCTGAGTGGCAGTAGTGGAACTGTTCTCTTAATAATGATGACAGCGATCTCCTGCTGACTGACTCTAGATACGAATTTCGTTTTTGGAACATTCAAACCAATCTCCCAGGACAGTTCGCTTTGTGGGTCTCAAGCATCCTGTGTGATATGATGATTTGTTTTCCTTTGAAGCTACAGGAAGTGGTTGCTTGTTTGAACATGCCACACTTCTATTCGCACGTATGTCTCCCCCACATGGCACCTTTATACTCACAGTTTGGTTACTTTAGCCTCCATGAACCTTATAGGGAAGGCCAACTGTGTCCCTATTGTTTGTTCTGCCAGATGATTAGAATTAGATCTACAGTGACAACAAGATAAGGTGTGTTTCCCCTCCCTGAGTGGTTTCCTCCCCAGAACCCTTTGATAGTGATGAAGAATGTAATGTTGTTGTGTTGTCTGTCTAAATCTGCTTTTATCACTCCTTCCTCCCATTTAAAGAAGCATATTGCTGTGACAATGGCAGTTTGCCTAACACTACAGTGATGATGATGATGCATTTTGAAATCCTGGTGAATTGATGTATTTGATGTTTTACTGTAGATGTGCATTCTAATATGTTGTCATAAAATGACAAAAAGGAGGGAATTGTAGTAGAAAAATTAACTAAGCAAGGTTGACAAACTATTTTGTATTTAGATAGTAAGCATTTGAAGCCTTGACAAGAGACTTTTATGACTTGAGCTGTTTTATGGTCGGGACTGTTAGTGTTGAAATACGTTGAGACCATTTGTTACTTAATTACCCATCAAAGGAAGGAGTGGATGTCTTCTTATCACCTAAGGAAACACATGTGAATCAGTTGCTAATGTTTAGATTCCTCTCCTTCCCCCACCCATGTATCCTTCCTGGATTGGTTCAGAAGGACAGCCCTAAATCCTCCTATATAAGATCTGTGTTTTTGACTGTTCTTCATCCTCAGTCTGAGATCCTTGTGGTCTCCCTGTGTTGATCCTTTCTGCAGAAAGCCCCTTATTAAATACACGTAGATAACTTTGTTGTTTCCAGCCTCTTGTATCTCCAGATTTCCATCACACAACTTTGGTTGAAATCTTCATGTTTTCATCACAGATCAGCCTAAGGTGCAGAAAAGCGCTGGAAACGGTGAGAGAAGCCTATTTTAGCAACTTTGGTTGAAATCTTCATGTTTTCATCACAGATCAGCCTAAGGTGCAGAAAAGCGCTGGAAACGGTGAGAGAAGCCTATTTTAGCAACTTTGGTTGAAATCTTCATGTTTTCATCACAGATCAGCCTAAGGTGCAGAAAAGCGCTGGAAACGGTGAGAGAAGCCTATTTTAGCAACTTTGGTTGAAATCTTCATGTTTTCATCACAGATCAGCCTAAGGTGCAGAAAAGTGCTGGAAACGGTGAGATAAGCCTGTTTTAGCACCTTTGGTTGATGTTTGGAGGTTTCATGGACTAAAGCTGAAAATCAGTGCTGTTTGACTGCCATAATGAAATAGGGTCACTCATCAATTTATTTTCTCAAAAGGTCTGCAGTCATATTGCTTGATACTCACCATGCTTACAGTGGATGTTTATAATGAAAAAGGGTAATTTGAAATCTTGGTTTCAACTCTAAAGGAATTCTTTAAACAAATGATTTTAAGTTTTGGAATCCCCAATGAAAAAGTTGCAACTGAACAGTTTTTTCAGTCTAAATGGCACAAGGTGCAGAAAAGCGCTGGAAACGGTGAGAGAAGCCTATTTTAGCAACTTTGGTTGAAATCTTCATGTTTTCATCACAGATCAGCCTAAGGTGCAGAAAAGCGCTGGAAACGGTGAGAGAAGCCTATTTTAGCAACTTTGGTTGAAATCTTCATGTTTTCATCACAGATCAGCCTAAGGTGCAGAAAAGCGCTGGAAACGGTGAGAGAAGCCTATTTTAGCAACTTTGGTTGAAATCTTCATGTTTTCATCACAGATCAGCCTAAGGTGCAGAAAAGCGCTGGAAACGGTGAGAGAAGCCTATTTTAGCAACTTTGGTTGAAATCTTCATGTTTTCATCACAGATCAGCCTAAGGTGCAGAAAAGCGCTGGAAACGGTGAGAGAAGCCTATTTTAGCAACTTTGGTTGAAATCTTCATGTTTTCATCACAGATCAGCCTAAGGTGCAGAACAGCGCTGGAAACGGTGAGAGAAGCCTATTTTAGCAACTTTGGTTGAAATCTTCATGTTTTCATCACAGATCAGCCTAAGGTGCAGAAAAGCGCTGGAAACGGTGAGAGAAGCCTATTTTAGCAACTTTGGTTGAAATCTTCATTTTTTCATCACAGATCAGCCTAAGGTGCAGAAAAGCGCTGGAAACGGTGAGAGAAGCCTATTTTAGCAACTTTGGTTGAAATCTTCATTTTTTCATCACAGATCAGCCTAAGGTGCAGAAAAGCGCTGGAAACGGTGAGAGAAGCCTATTTTAGCAACTTTGGTTGAAATCTTCATTTTTTCATCACAGATCAGCCTAAGGTGCAGAAAAGCGCTGGAAACGGTGAGAGAAGCCTATTTTAGCAACTTTGGTTGAAATCTTCATTTTTTCATCCCAGATCAGCCTAAGGTGCACAAAAGCGCTGGAAACGGTGAGATAAGCCTGTTTTAGCACCTTTGGTTGATGTTTGGAGGTTTCATGGACTAAAGCTGAAAATCAGTGCTGTTTGACTGCCATAATGAAATAGGGTCACTCATCAACGTATTTTCTCAAAAGGTCTGCAGTCATATTGCTTGATACTCACCATGCTTACAGTGGATGTTTATAATGAAAAAGGGTAATTTGAAATCTTGGTTTCAACTCTAAAGGAATTCTTTAAACAAATGATTTTAAGTTTTGGAATCCCCAATGAAAAAGTTGCAACTGAACAGTTTTTTCAGTCTAAATGGCACAAGGTGCAGAAAAGCGCTGGAAACGGTGAGAGAAGCCTATTTTAGCAACTTTGGTTGAAATCTTCATGTTTTCATCACAGATCAGCCTAAGGTGCAGAAAAGCGCTGGAAACGGTGAGAGAAGCCTATTTTAGCAACTTTGGTTGAAATCTTCATGTTTTCATCACAGATCAGCCTAAGGTGCAGAAAAGCGCTGGAAACGGTGAGAGAAGCCTATTTTAGCAACTTTGGTTGAAATCTTCATGTTTTCATCACAGATCAGCCTAAGGTGCAGAAAAGCGCTGGAAACGGTGAGAGAAGCCTATTTTAGCAACTTTGGTTGAAATCTTCATGTTTTCATCACAGATCAGCCTAAGGTGCAGAAAAGCGCTGGAAACGGTGAGAGAAGCCTATTTTAGCAACTTTGGTTGAAATCTTCATGTTTTCATCACAGATCAGCCTAAGGTGCAGAACAGCGCTGGAAACGGTGAGAGAAGCCTATTTTAGCAACTTTGGTTGAAATCTTCATGTTTTCATCACAGATCAGCCTAAGGTGCAGAAAAGCGCTGGAAACGGTGAGAGAAGCCTATTTTAGCAACTTTGGTTGAAATCTTCATTTTTTCATCACAGATCAGCCTAAGGTGCAGAAAAGCGCTGGAAACGGTGAGAGAAGCCTATTTTAGCAACTTTGGTTGAAATCTTCATTTTTTCATCACAGATCAGCCTAAGGTGCAGAAAAGCGCTGGAAACGGTGAGAGAAGCCTATTTTAGCAACTTTGGTTGAAATCTTCATTTTTTCATCACAGATCAGCCTAAGGTGCAGAAAAGCGCTGGAAACGGTGAGAGAAGCCTATTTTAGCAACTTTGGTTGAAATCTTCATTTTTTCATCCCAGATCAGCCTAAGGTGCACAAAAGCGCTGGAAACGGTGAGATAAGCCTGTTTTAGCACCTTTGGTTGTAGTTTGGAGGTTTCATGGACTAAAGCTGAAAATCAGTGCTGTTTGACTGCCATAATGAAATAGGGTCACTCATCAACGTATTTTCTCAAAAGGTCTGCAGTCATATTGCTTGATACTCACCATGCTTACAGTGGATGTTTATAATGAAAAAGGGTCATTTGAAATCTTGGTTTCAACTCTAAAGGAATTCTTTAAACAAATGATTTTAAGTTTTGGAATCCCCAATGAAAAAGTTGCAACTGAACAGTTTTTTCAGTCTAAATGGCACAAGGTGCAGAAAAGCGCTGGAAACGGTGAGAGAAGCCTATTTTAGCAACTTTGGTTGAAATCTTCATGTTTTCATCACAGATCAGCCTAAGGTGCAGAAAAGCGCTGGAAACGGTGAGAGAAGCCTATTTTAGCAACTTTGGTTGAAATCTTCATGTTTTCATCACAGATCAGCCTAAGGTGCAGAAAAGCGCTGGAAACGGTGAGAAAAGCCTATTTTAGCAACTTTGGTTGAAATCTTCATGTTTTCATCACAAATCAGCCTAAGGTGCAGAAAAGCGCTGGAAACGGTGAGAGAAGCCTATTTTAGCAACTTTGGTTGAAATCTTCATGTTTTCATCACATATCAGCCTAAGGTGCAGAAAAGCGCTGGAAACGATGAGAGAAGCTTATTTTAGCAACTTTGGTTGAAATCTTCATGTTTTCATCACAGATCAGCCTAAGGTGCAGAAAAGCGCTGGAAACGGTGAGAGAAGCCTATTTTAGCAACTTTGGTTGAAATCTTCATGTTTTCATCACAGATCAGCCTAAGGTGCAGAAAAGCGCTGGAAACGGTGAGAGAAGCCTATTTTAGCAACTTTGGTTGAAATCTTCATGTTTTCATCACAGATCAGCCTAAGGTGCAGAAAAGCGTTGGAAACGGTGAGAGAAGCCTATTTTAGCAACTTTGGTTGAAATCTTCATGTTTTCATCACAGATCAGCCTAAGGTGCAGAAAAGCGCCGGAAACGGTGAGAGAAGCCTATTTTAGCAACTTTGGTTGAAATCTTCATGTTTTCATCAAAGATCAGCCTAAGGTGCAGAAAAGCGCTGGAAACGGTGAGAGAAGCC
Organism: Platichthys flesus; assembly: GCF_949316205.1. NCBI lineage: Eukaryota > Metazoa > Chordata > Actinopteri > Pleuronectiformes > Pleuronectidae > Platichthys > Platichthys flesus. The sequence goes on from NW_026910033.1 coordinate 32,600, forward strand.
TATTTTAGCAACTTTGGTTGAAATCTTCATTTTTTCATCCCAGATCAGCCTAAGGTGCACAAAAGCGCTGGAAACGGTGAGATAAGCCTGTTTTAGCACCTTTGGTTGATGTTTGGAGGTTTCATGGACTAAAGCTGAAAATCAGTGCTGTTTGACTGCCATAATGAAATAGGGTCACTCATCAACGTATTTTCTCAAAAGGTCTGCAGTCATATTGCTTGATACTCACCATGCTTACAGTGGATGTTTATAATGAAAAAGGGTCATTTGAAATCTTGGTTTCAACTCTAAAGGAATTCTTTAAACAAATGATTTTAAGTTTTGGAATCCCCAATGAAAAAGTTGCAACTGAACAGTTTTTTCAGTCTAAATGGCACAAGGTGCAGAAAAGCGCTGGAAACGGTGAGAGAAGCCTATTTTAGCAACTTTGGTTGAAATCTTCATGTTTTCATCACAGATCAGCCTAAGGTGCAGAAAAGCGCTGGAAACGGTGAGAGAAGCCTATTTTAGCAACTTTGGTTGAAATCTTCATGTTTTCATCACAGATCAGCCTAAGGTGCAGAAAAGCGCTGGAAACGGTGAGAGAAGCCTATTTTAGCAACTTTGGTTGAAATCTTCATGTTTTCATCACAAATCAGCCTAAGGTGCAGAAAAGCGCTGGAAACGGTGAGAGAAGCCTATTTTAGCAACTTTGGTTGAAATCTTCATGTTTTCATCACATATCAGCCTAAGGTGCAGAAAAGCGCTGGAAACGGTGAGAGAAGCTTATTTTAGCAACTTTGGTTGAAATCTTCATGTTTTCATCACAGATCAGCCTAAGGTGCAGAAAAGCGCTGGAAACGGTGAGAGAAGCCTATTTTAGCAACTTTGGTTGAAATCTTCATGTTTTCATCACAGATCAGCCTAAGGTGCAGAAAAGCGCTGGAAACGGTGAGAGAAGCCTATTTTAGCAACTTTGGTTGAAATCTTCATGTTTTCATCACAGATCAGCCTAAGGTGCAGAAAAGCGCTGGAAACGGTGAGAGAAGCCTATTTTAGCAACTTTGGTTGAAATCTTCATGTTTTTATCACAGATCAGCCTAAGGTGCAGAAAAGCGCTGGAAACGGTGAGAGAAGCGTATTTTAGCAATTTTGGTTGAAATCTTCATGTTTTCATCACAGATCAGCCTAAGGTGCAGAAAAGCGCTGGAAACGGTGAGAGAAGCCTATTTTAGCAACTTTGGTTGAAATCTTCATGTTTTCATCACAGATCAGCCTAAGGTGCAGAAAAGCGCTGGAAACGGTGAGAGAAGCTTATTTTAGCAACTTTGGTTGAAATCTTCATGTTTTCATCACAGATCAGCCTAAGGTGCAGAAAAGCGCTGGAAACGGTGAGAGAAGCCTATTTTAGCAACTTTGGTTGAAATCTTCATGTTTTCATCACAGATCAGCCTAAGGTGCAGAAAAGCGCTGGAAACGGTGAGAGAAGCCTATTTCAGCAACTTTGGTTGAAATCTTCATGTTTTCATCACAGATCAGCCTAAGGTGCAGAAAAGCGCTGGAAACGGTGAGAGAAGCCTATTTTAGCAACTTTGGTTGAAATCTTCATTTTTTTCATCACAGATCAGCCTAAGGTGCAGAAAAGCGCTGGAAACGGTGAGAGAAGCCTATTTTAGCAACTTTGGTTGAAATCTTCATGTTTTCATCACAGATCAGCCTAAGGTGCAGAAAAGCGCTGGAAACGGTGAGAGAAGCCTATTTTAGCAACTTTGGTTGAAATCTTCATGTTTTCATCACAGATCAGCCTAAGGTGCAGAAAAGCGCTGGAAACGGTGAGAGAAGCCTATTTTAGCAACTTTGGTTGAAATCTTCATGTTTTCATCACAGATCAGCCTAAGGTGCAGAAAAGCGCTGGAAACGGTGAGAGAAGCCTATTTTAGCAACTTTGGTTGAAATCTTCATGTTTTCATCACAGATCAGCCTAAGGTGCAGAAAAGCGCTGGAAACGGTGAGAGAAGCCTATTTTAGCAACTTTGGTTGAAATCTTCATGTTTTCATCACAGATCAGCCTAAGGTGCAGAACAGCGCTGGAAACGGTGAGAGAAGCCTATTTTAGCAACTTTGGTTGAAATCTTCATGTTTTCATCACAGATCAGCCTAAGGTGCAGAAAAGCGCTGGAAACGGTGAGAGAAGCCTATTTTAGCAACTTTGGTTGAAATCTTCATTTTTTCATCACAGATCAGCCTAAGGTGCAGAAAAGCGCTGGAAACGGTGAGAGAAGCCTATTTTAGCAACTTTGGTTGAAATCTTCATTTTTTCATCACAGATCAGCCTAAGGTGCAGAAAAGCGCTGGAAACGGTGAGAGAAGCCTATTTTAGCAACTTTGGTTGAAATCTTCATTTTTTCATCACAGATCAGCCTAAGGTGCAGAAAAGCGCTGGAAACGGTGAGAGAAGCCTATTTTAGCAACTTTGGTTGAAATCTTCATTTTTTCATCCCAGATCAGCCTAAGGTGCACAAAAGCGCTGGAAACGGTGAGATAAGCCTGTTTTAGCACCTTTGGTTGATGTTTGGAGGTTTCATGGACTAAAGCTGAAAATCAGTGCTGTTTGACTGCCATAATGAAATAGGGTCACTCATCAACGTATTTTCTCAAAAGGTCTGCAGTCATATTGCTTGATACTCACCATGCTTACAGTGGATGTTTATAATGAAAAAGGGTCATTTGAAATCTTGGTTTCAACTCTAAAGGAATTCTTTAAACAAATGATTTTAAGTTTTGGAATCCCCAATGAAAAAGTTGCAACTGAACAGTTTTTTCAGTCTAAATGGCACAAGGTGCAGAAAAGCGCTGGAAACGGTAGTGAGAGAAGCCTATTTTAGCAACTTTGGTTGAAATCTTCATGTTTTCATCACAGATCAGCCTAAGGTGCAGAAAAGCGCTGGAAACGGTGAGAGAAGCCTATTTTAGCAACTTTGGTTGAAATCTTCATGTTTTCATCACAGATCAGCCTAAGGTGCAGAAAAGCGCTGGAAACGGTGAGAAAAGCCTATTTTAGCAACTTTGGTTGAAATCTTCATGTTTTCATCACAAATCAGCCTAAGGTGCAGAAAAGCGCTGGAAACGGTGAGAGAAGCCTATTTTAGCAACTTTGGTTGAAATCTTCATGTTTTCATCACATATCAGCCTAAGGTGCAGAAAAGCGCTGGAAACGATGAGAGAAGCTTATTTTAGCAACTTTGGTTGAAATCTTCATGTTTTCATCACAGATCAGCCTAAGGTGCAGAAAAGCGCTGGAAACGGTGAGAGAAGCCTATTTTAGCAACTTTGGTTGAAATCTTCATGTTTTCATCACAGATCAGCCTAAGGTGCAGAAAAGCGCTGGAAACGGTGAGAGAAGCCTATTTTAGCAACTTTGGTTGAAATCTTCATGTTTTCATCACAGATCAGCCTAAGGTGCAGAAAAGCGTTGGAAACGGTGAGAGAAGCCTATTTTAGCAACTTTGGTTGAAATCTTCATGTTTTCATCACAGATCAGCCTAAGGTGCAGAAAAGCGCCGGAAACGGTGAGAGAAGCCTATTTTAGCAACTTTGGTTGAAATCTTCATGTTTTCATCAAAGATCAGCCTAAGGTGCAGAAAAGCGCTGGAAACGGTGAGAGAAGCCTATTTTAGCAACTTTGGTTGAAATCTTCATTTTTTCATCCCAGATCAGCCTAAGGTGCACAAAAGCGCTGGAAACGGTGAGATAAGCCTGTTTTAGCACCTTTGGTTGATGTTTGGAGGTTTCATGGACTAAAGCTGAAAATCAGTGCTGTTTGACTGCCATAATGAAATAGGGTCACTCATCAACGTATTTTCTCAAAAGGTCTGCAGTCATATTGCTTGATACTCACCATGCTTACAGTGGATGTTTATAATGAAAAAGGGTCATTTGAAATCTTGGTTTCAACTCTAAAGGAATTCTTTAAACAAATGATTTTAAGTTTTGGAATCCCCAATGAAAAAGTTGCAACTGAACAGTTTTTTCAGTCTAAATGGCACAAGGTGCAGAAAAGCGCTGGAAACGGTGAGAGAAGCCTATTTTAGCAACTTTGGTTGAAATCTTCATGTTTTCATCACAGATCAGCCTAAGGTGCAGAAAAGCGCTGGAAACGGTGAGAGAAGCCTATTTTAGCAACTTTGGTTGAAATCTTCATGTTTTCATCACAGATCAGCCTAAGGTGCAGAAAAGCGCTGGAAACGGTGAGAGAAGCCTATTTTAGCAACTTTGGTTGAAATCTTCATGTTTTCATCACAAATCAGCCTAAGGTGCAGAAAAGCGCTGGAAACGGTGAGAGAAGCCTATTTTAGCAACTTTGGTTGAAATCTTCATGTTTTCATCACATATCAGCCTAAGGTGCAGAAAAGCGCTGGAAACGGTGAGAGAAGCTTATTTTAGCAACTTTGGTTGAAATCTTCATGTTTTCATCACAGATCAGCCTAAGGTGCAGAAAAGCGCTGGAAACGGTGAGAGAAGCCTATTTTAGCAACTTTGGTTGAAATCTTCATGTTTTCATCACAGATCAGCCTAAGGTGCAGAAAAGCGCTGGAAACGGTGAGAGAAGCCTATTTTAGCAACTTTGGTTGAAATCTTCATGTTTTCATCACAGATCAGCCTAAGGTGCAGAAAAGCGCTGGAAACGGTGAGAGAAGCCTATTTTAGCAACTTTGGTTGAAATCTTCATGTTTTCATCACAGATCAGCCTAAGGTGCAGAAAAGCGCTGGAAACGGTGAGAGAAGCGTATTTTAGCAATTTTGGTTGAAATCTTCATGTTTTCATCACAGATCAGCCTAAGGTGCAGAAAAGCGCTGGAAACGGTGAGAGAAGCCTATTTTAGCAACTTTGGTTGAAATCTTCATGTTTTCATCACAGATCAGCCTAAGGTGCAGAAAAGCGCTGGAAACGGTGAGAGAAGCTTATTTTAGCAACTTTGGTTGAAATCTTCATGTTTTCATCACAGATCAGCCTAAGGTGCAGAAAAGCGCTGGAAACGGTGAGAGAAGCCTATTTTAGCAACTTTGGTTGAAATCTTCATGTTTTCATCACAGATCAGCCTAAGGTGCAGAAAAGCGCTGGAAACGGTGAGAGAAGCCTATTTCAGCAACTTTGGTTGAAATCTTCATGTTTTCATCACAGATCAGCCTAAGGTGCAGAAAAGCGCTGGAAACGGTGAGAGAAGCCTATTTTAGCAACTTTGGTTGAAATCTTCATTTTTTTCATCACAGATCAGCCTAAGGTGCAGAAAAGCGCTGGAAACGGTGAGAGAAGCCTATTTTAGCAACTTTGGTTGAAATCTTCATTTTTTTCATCACAGATCAGCCTAAGGTGCAGAAAAGCGCTGGAAACGTTGAGAGAAGCCTATTTTAGCAACTTTGTTTGAAATCTTCATTTTTTCATCACAGATCAGCCTAAGGTGCAGAAAAGCGCTGTAAACGGTGAGAGAAGCCTATTTTAGCAACTTTGGTTGAAATCTTCATTTTTTTCATCACAGATCAGCCTAAGGTGCAGAAAAGCGCTGGAAACGGTGAGAGAAGCCTATTTTAGCAACTTTGGTTGAAATCTTCATGTTTTCATCACAGATCAGCCTAAGGTGCAGAAAAGCGCTGGAAACGGTGAGAGAAGCCTATTTTAGCAACTTTGGTTGAAATCTTCATGTTTTCATCACAGATCAGCCTAAGGTGCAGAAAAGCGCTGGAAACGGTGAGAGAAGCCTATTTTAGCAACTTTGGTTGAAATCTTCATTTTTTTCATCACAGATCAGCCTAAGGTGCAGAAAAGCGCTGGAAACGGTGAGAGAAGCCTATTTTAGCAACTTTGGTTGAAATCTTCATTTTTTTCATCACAGATCAGCCTAAGGTGCAGAAAAGCGCTGGAAACGTTGAGAGAAGCCTATTTTAGCAACTTTGTTTGAAATCTTCATTTTTTCATCACAGATCAGCCTAAGGTGCATAAAAGCGCTGGAAACGGTGAGAGAAGCCTATTTTAGCAACTTTGGTTGAAATCTTCATGTTTTCATCACAGATCAGCCTAAGGTGCAGAAAAGCGCTGGAAACGGTGAGAGAAGCCTATTTTAGCAACTTTGGTTGAAATCTTCATGTTTTCATCACAGATCAGCCTAAGGTGCAGAAAAGCGCTGGAAACGGTGAGAGAAGCCTATTTTAGCAACTTTGGTTGAAATCTTCATGTTTTCATCACAGATCAGCCTAAGGTGCAGAAAAGCGCTGGAAACGGTGAGAGAAGCCTTTTTTAGCAACTTTGGTTGAAATCTTCATGTTTTCATCACAGATCAGCCTAAGGTGCAGAAAAGCGCTGGAAACGGTGAGAGAAGCCTATTTTAGCAACTTTGGTTGAAATCTTCATTTTTTTCATCACAGATCAGCCTAAGGTGCAGAAAAGCGCTGGAAACGGTGAGAGAAGCCTATTTTAGCAACTTTGGTTGAAATCTTCATGTTTTCATCACAGATCAGCCTAAGGTGCAGAAAAGCGCTGGAAACGGTGAGAGAAGCCTATTTTAGCAACTTTGGTTGAAATCGTCATGTTTTCATCACAGATCAGCCTAAGGTGCAGAAAAGCGCTGGAAACGTTGAGAGAAGCCTATTTTAGCAACTTTGGTTGAAATCTTCATGTTTTCATCACATATAAGCCTAAGGTGCAGAAAAGCGCTGGAAACGGTGAGAGAAGCCTATTTTAGCAACTTTGGTTGAAATCTTCATGTTTTCATCACAGATCAGCCTAAGGTGCAGAAAAGCGCTGGAAACGGTGAGAGAAGCCTATTTTAGCAACTTTGTTTGAAATCTTCATGTTTTCATCACAGATCAGCCTAAGGTGCAGAAAAGCGCTGGAAACGGTGAGAGAAGCCTATTTTAGCAACTTTGGTTGAAATCTTCATGTTTTCATCACAGATCGGCCTAAGGTGCAGAAAAGCGCTGGAAACGGTGAGAGAAGCCTATTTTAGCAGCTTTGGTTGAAATCTTCATGTTTTCATCACAGATCAGCCTAAGGTGCAGAAAAGCGCTGGAAACGGTGAGAGAAGCCTATTTTAGCAACTTTGGTTGAAATCTTCATGTTTTCATCACAGATCAGCCTAAGGTGCAGAAAAGCGCTGGAAACGGTGAGAGAAGCCTATTTTAGCAACTTTGGTTGAAATCTTCATGTTTTCATCACAGATCAGCCTAAGGTGCAGAAAAGCGCTGGAAACGGTGAGAGAAGCCTATTTTAGCAACTTTGGTTGAAATCTTCATGTTTTCATCACAGATCAGCCTAAGGTGCAGAAAAGCGCTGGAAACGGTGAGAGAAGCCTATTTTAGCAACTTTGGTTGAAATCTTCATGTTTTCATCACAGATCAGCCTAAGGTGCAGAACAGCGCTGGAAACGGTGAGAGAAGCCTATTTTAGCAACTTTGGTTGAAATCTTCATGTTTTCATCACAGATCAGCCTAAGGTGCAGAAAAGCGCTGGAAACGGTGAGAGAAGCCTATTTTAGCAACTTTGGTTGAAATCTTCATTTTTTCATCACAGATCAGCCTAAGGTGCAGAAAAGCGCTGGAAACGGTGAGAGAAGCCTATTTTAGCAACTTTGGTTGAAATCTTCATTTTTTCATCACAGATCAGCCTAAGGTGCAGAAAAGCGCTGGAAACGGTGAGATAAGCCTATTTTAGCAACTTTGGTTGAAATCTTCATTTTTTCATCACAGATCAGCCTAAGGTGCAGAAAAGCGCTGGAAACGGTGAGAGAAGCCTATTTTAGCAACTTTGGTTGAAATCTTCATTTTTTCATCCCAGATCAGCCTAAGGTGCACAAAAGCGCTGGAAACGGTGAGATAAGCCTGTTTTAGCACCTTTGGTTGATGTTTGGAGGTTTCATGGACTAAAGCTGAAAATCAGTGCTGTTTGACTGCCATAATGAAATAGGGTCACTCATCAACGTATTTTCTCAAAAGGTCTGCAGTCATATTGCTTGATACTCACCATGCTTACAGTGGATGTTTATAATGAAAAAGGGTCATTTGAAATCTTGGTTTCAACTCTAAAGGAATTCTTTAAACAAATGATTTTAAGTTTTGGAATCCCCAATGAAAAAGTTGCAACTGAACAGTTTTTTCAGTCTAAATGGCACAAGGTGCAGAAAAGCGCTGGAAACGGTGAGAGAAGCCTATTTTAGCAACTTTGGTTGAAATCTTCATGTTTTCATCACAGATCAGCCTAAGGTGCAGAAAAGCGCTGGAAACGGTGAGAGAAGCCTATTTTAGCAACTTTGGTTGAAATCTTCATGTTTTCATCACAGATCAGCCTAAGGTGCAGAAAAGCGCTGGAAACGGTGAGAGAAGCCTATTTTAGCGACTTTGGTTGAAATCTTCATGTTTTCATCACAGATCAGCCTAAGGTGCAGAAAAGCGCTGGAAACGGTGAGAGAAGCCTATTTTAGCAACTTTGGTTGAAATCTTCATGTTTTCATCACAGATCAGCCTAAGGTGCAGAAAAGCGCTGGAAACGGTGAGAGAAGCCTATTTTAGCAACTTTGGTTGAAATCTTCATGTTTTCATCACAGATCAGCCTAAGGTGCAGAAAAGCGCTGGAAACGGTGAGAGAAGCGTATTTTAGCAATTTTGGTTGAAATCTTCATGTTTTCATCACAGATCAGCCTAAGGTGCAGAAAAGCGCTGGAAACGGTGAGAGAAGCCTATTTTAGCAACTTTGGTTGAAATCTTCATGTTTTCATCACAGATCAGCCTAAGGTGCAGAAAAGCGCTGGAAACGGTGAGAGAAGCCTATTTTAGCAACTTTGGTTGAAATCTTCATGTTTTCATCAAAGATCAGCCTAAGGTGCAGAAAAGCGCTGGAAACGGTGAGAGAAGCCTATTTTAGCAACTTTGGTTGAAATCTTCATGTTTTCATCACAGATCAGCCTAAGGTGCAGAAAAGCGCTGGAAACGGTGAGAGAAGCCTATTTCAGCAACTTTGGTTGAAATCTTCATGTTTTCATCACAGATCAGCCTAAGGTGCAGAAAAGCGCTGGAAACGGTGAGAGAAGCCTATTTTAGCAACTTTGGTTGAAATCTTCATTTTTTTCATCACAGATCAGCCTAAGGTGCAGAAAAGCGCTGGAAACGGTGAGAGAAGCCTATTTTAGCAACTTTGGTTGAAATCTTCATTTTTTTCATCACAGATCAGCCTAAGGTGCAGAAAAGCGCTGGAAACGTTGAGAGAAGCCTATTTTAGCAACTTTGTTTGAAATCTTCATTTTTTCATCACAGATCAGCCTAAGGTGCAGAAAAGCGCTGTAAACGGTGAGAGAAGCCTATTTTAGCAACTTTGGTTGAAATCTTCATTTTTTTCATCACAGATCAGCCTAAGGTGCAGAAAAGCGCTGGAAACGGTGAGAGAAGCCTATTTTAGCAACTTTGGTTGAAATCTTCATTTTTTTCATCACAGATCAGCCTAAGGTGCAGAAAAGCGCTGGAAACGGTGAGAGAAGCCTATTTTAGCAACTTTGGTTGAAATCTTCATGTTTTCATCACAGATCAGCCTAAGGTGCAGAAAAGCGCTGGAAACGGTGAGAGAAGCCTATTTTAGCAACTTTGGTTGAAATCTTCATGTTTTCATCACAGATCAGCCTAAGGTGCAGAAAAGCGCTGGAAACGGTGAGAGAAGCCTATTTTAGCAACTTTGGTTGAAATCTTCATTTTTTTCATCACAGATCAGCCTAAGGTGCAGAAAAGCGCTGGAAACGGTGAGAGAAGCCTATTTTAGCAACTTTGGTTGAAATCTTCATTTTTTTCATCACAGATCAGCCTAAGTGCAGAAAAGCGCTGGAAACGTTGAGAGAAGCCTATTTTAGCAACTTTGTTTGAAATCTTCATTTTTTCATCACAGATCAGCCTAAGGTGCATAAAAGCGCTGGAAACGGTGAGAGAAGCCTATTTTAGCAACTTTGGTTGAAATCTTCATGTTTTCATCACAGATCAGCCTAAGGTGCAGAAAAGCGCTGGAAACGGTGAGAGAAGCCTATTTTAGCAACTTTGGTTGAAATCTTCATGTTTTCATCACAGATCAGCCTAAGGTGCAGAAAAGCGCTGGAAACGGTGAGAGAAGCCTATTTTAGCAACTTTGGTTGAAATCTTCATTTTTTTCATCACAGATCAGCCTAAGGTGCAGAAAAGCGCTGTAAACGGTGAGAGAAGCCTATTTTAGCAACTTTGGTTGAAATCTTCATTTTTTCATCACAGATCAGCCTAAGGTGCAGAAAAGCGCTGGAAACGGTGAGAGAAGCCTATTTTAGCAACTTTGGTTGAAATCTTCATTTTTTCATCC
>NW_026910034.1:0-80041 GCF_949316205.1 Platichthys flesus
GGCACGCACGCACACACATGTTCACCTCTTTTTTCATCAAAGGAGTGTATTTGGATGGCATTTTACTCCTTTTCATGCTTTTTCATCTTTTTGATTCAGGCACTCTGCCTGACTACTTTTACCCGAAAATAAGGCTTCGTCCTCGGGTAGAATCAGCAGTGTCTGGTTTGAGGCTGAGGTGGCATTTTTTCATCCAGAGTCTTACAACTTTCAGGGGAATATAGACCCCAATGTGTGTGGTGCATGTGTTTGTTTTTCTCGGCCATGATCCAGGCACTCTGCCTGACTACTTTTACCCGAAAGTAAGGCTTCATCCTCGGGTAGAATCAGTGTCAGCCTGGAGGCTCCACTGACATGTTCCCATGGAAGTATTATGGGCTTCAGGGGCATATATTATGAATAATGTGACCCGCATTTTATTCATTTTCATGCTTTTTCACAGTTTTCATGCATTTTACCTCTTTTTTCCCCCTTCTTCTTTTTGCTCCCCTGGTACTCCATTTCACACTCTGTCATATTTTCGCAAGGACAGCCTTGCACCCCTGGTACTCCATTCGCAAGGACAACACAACACAACACAGTTTGACCCACTCAGGTGACCCATGACATCATATTATACACAGTGGCACAGGCATTTTATCCATTTTCATGATTTTTAGTCGTTTTCATGCATTTTTACTCTTTTTATCAAATGAGTGTATTTGAATGAAATTCAAGGCGGTTTGACCCGCTCACATGACCCAGGGCACCGTATGAGACCCAGTGGCACAAGCATTTTTTTTTCATTTTCATGCTTATTCACCGTTTTCATGCATTTTCACCTCTTTTTTCATCAAAGGCGTGTCTTTGGATGGAATTAGAGGCACGCACGCACACACATGTTCACCTCTTTTTTCATCAAAGGAGTGTCTCTGGATGGAATTAGAGGCACGCACGCACACACATGTTCACCTCTTTTTTCATCAAAGGAGTGTATTTGGATGGCATTTTACTCCTTTTCATGCTTTTTCATCTTTTTGATTCAGGCACTCTGCCTGACTACTTTTACCCGAAAATAAGGCTTCGTCCTCGGGTAGAATCAGCCAGTGTCTGGTTTGAGGCTGAGGTGGCATTTTTTCATCCAGAGTCTTACAACTTTCAGGGGAATATAGACCCCAATGTGTGTGGTGCATGTGTTTGTTTTTCTCGGCCATGACCCAGGCACTCTGCCTGACTACTTTTACCCGAAAGTAAGGCTTCATCCTCGGGTAGAATCAGTCTCAGCCTGGAGGCTCCACTGACATGTTCCCATGGAAGTATTATGGGCTTCAGGGGCATATATTATGAATAATGTGACCCGCATTTTATTCATTTTCATGCTTTTTCACAGTTTTCATGCATTTTACCTCTTTTTTCACCCTTCTTCTTTTTGCTCCCCTGGTACTCCATTTCACACTCTGTCATATTTTCGCAAGGACCCCTGGTACTCCATTCGCAAGGACAACACAACACAACACAGTTTGACCCACTCAGGTGACCCATGACATCATATTATACACAGTGGCACAGGCATTTTATCCATTTTCATGATTTTTAGTCGTTTTCATGCATTTTTACTCTTTTTATCAAATGAGTGTATTTGAATGAAATTCAAGGCGGTTTGACCCGCTCACATGACCCAGGGCACCGTATGAGACCCAGTGGCACAAGCATTTTTTTTTCATTTTCATGCTTTTTCACCGTTTTCATGCATTTTCACCTCTTTTTTCATCAAAGGCGTGTCTTTGGATGGAATTAGAGGCACGCACGCACACACATGTTCACCTCTTTTTTCATCAAAGGAGTGTCTCTGGATGGAATTAGAGGCACGCACGCACACACATGTTCACCTCTTTTTTCATCAAAGGAGTGTATTTGGATGGCATTTTACTCCTTTTCATGCTTTTTCATCTTTTTGATTCAGGCACTCTGCCTGACTACTTTTACCCGAAAATAAGGCTTCGTCCTCGGGTAGAATCAGCCAGTGTCTGGTTTGAGGCTGAGGTGGCATTTTTTCATCCAGAGTCTTACAACTTTCAGGGGAATATAGACCCCAATGTGTGTGGTGCATGTGTTTGTTTTTCTCGGCCATGACCCAGGCACTCTGCCTGACTACTTTTACCCGAAAGTAAGGCTTCATCCTCGGGTAGAATCAGTCTCAGCCTGGAGGCTCCACTGACATGTTCCCATGGAAGTATTATGGGCTTCAGGGGCATATATTATGAATAATGTGACCCGCATTTTATTCATTTTCATGCTTTTTCACAGTTTTCATGCATTTTACCTCTTTTTTCACCCTTCTTCTTTTTGCTCCCCTGGTACTCCATTTCACACTCTGTCATATTTTCGCAAGGACCCCTGGTACTCCATTCGCAAGGACAACACAACACAACACAGTTTGACCCACTCAGGTGACCCATGACATCATATTATACACAGTGGCACAGGCATTTTATCCATTTTCATGATTTTTAGTCGTTTTCATGCATTTTTACTCTTTTTATCAAATGAGTGTATTTGAATGAAATTCAAGGCGGTTTGACCCGCTCACATGACCCAGGGCACCGTATGAGACCAAGTGGCACAAGCATTTTTTTTTTCATTTTCATGCTTTTTCACCGTTTTCATGCATTTTCACCTCTTTTTTCATCAAAGGCGTGTCTTTGGATGGAATTAGAGGCACGCACGCACACACATGTTCACCTCTTTTTTCATCAAAGGAGTGTCTCTGGATGGAATTAGAGGCACGCACGCACACACATGTTCACCTCTTTTTTCATCAAAGGAGTGTATTTGGATGGCATTTTACTCCTTTTCATGCTTTTTCATCTTTTTGATTCAGGCACTCTGCCTGACTACTTTTACCCGAAAATAAGGCTTCGTCCTCGGGTAGAATCAGCCAGTGTCTGGTTTGAGGCTGAGGTGGCATTTTTTCATCCAGAGTCTTACAACTTTCAGGGGAATATAGACCCCAATGTGTGTGGTGCATGTGTTTGTTTTTCTCGGCCATGATCCAGGCACTCTGCCTGACTACTTTTACCCGAAAGTAAGGCTTCATCCTCGGGTAGAATCAGTCTCAGCCTGGAGGCTCCACTGACATGTTCCCATGGAAGTATTATGGGCTTCAGGGGCATATATTATGAATAATGTGACCCGCATTTTATTCATTTTCATGCTTTTTCACAGTTTTCATGCATTTTACCTCTTTTTTCACCCTTCTTCTTTTTGCTCCCCTGGTACTCCATTTCACACTCTGTCATATTTTCGCAAGGACCCCTGGTACTCCATTCGCAAGGACAACACAACACAACACAGTTTGACCCACTCAGGTGACCCATGACATCATATTATACACAGTGGCACAGGCATTTTATCCATTTTCATGATTTTTAGTCGTTTTCATGCATTTTTACTCTTTTTATCAAATGAGTGTATTTGAATGAAATTCAAGGCGGTTTGACCCGCTCACATGACCCAGGGCACCGTATGAGACCAAGTGGCACAAGCATTTTTTTTTTCATTTTCATGCTTTTTCACCGTTTTCATGCATTTTCACCTCTTTTTTCATCAAAGGCGTGTCTTTGGATGGAATTAGAGGCACGCACGCACACACATGTTCACCTCTTTTTTCATCAAAGGAGTGTCTCTGGATGGAATTAGAGGCACGCACGCACACACATGTTCACCTCTTTTTTCATCAAAGGAGTGTATTTGGATGGCATTTTACTCCTTTTCATGCTTTTTCATCTTTTTGATTCAGGCACTCTGCCTGACTACTTTTACCCGAAAATAAGGCTTCGTCCTCGGGTAGAATCAGCCAGTGTCTGGTTTGAGGCTGAGGTGGCATTTTTTCATCCAGAGTCTTACAACTTTCAGGGGAATATAGACCCCAATGTGTGTGGTGCATGTGTTTGTTTTTCTCGGCCATGATCCAGGCACTCTGCCTGACTACTTTTACCCGAAAGTAAGGCTTCATCCTCGGGTAGAATCAGTGTCAGCCTGGAGGCTCCACTGACATGTTCCCATGGAAGTATTATGGGCTTCAGGGGCATATATTATGAATAATGTGACCCGCATTTTATTCATTTTCATGCTTTTTCACAGTTTTCATGCATTTTACCTCTTTTTCCCCCCTTCTTCTTTTTGCTCCCCTGGTACTCCATTTCACACTCTGTCATATTTTCGCAAGGACAGCCTTGCACCCCTGGTACTCCATTCGCAAGGACAACACAACACAACACAGTTTGACCCACTCAGGTGACCCATGACATCATATTATACACAGTGGCACAGGCATTTTATCCATTTTCATGATTTTTAGTCGTTTTCATGCATTTTTACTCTTTTTATCAAATGAGTGTATTTGAATGAAATTCAAGGCGGTTTGACCCGCTCACATGACCCAGGGCACCGTATGAGACCCAGTGGCACAAGCATTTTTTTTTTCATTTTCATGCTTTTTCACCGTTTTCATGCATTTTCACCTCTTTTTTCATCAAAGGCGTGTCTTTGGATGGAATTAGAGGCACGCACGCACACACATGTTCACCTCTTTTTTCATCAAAGGAGTGTCTCTGGATGGAATTAGAGGCACGCACGCACACACATGTTCACCTCTTTTTTCATCAAAGGAGTGTATTTGGATGGCATTTTACTCCTTTTCATGCTTTTTCATCTTTTTGATTCAGGCACTCTGCCTGACTACTTTTACCCGAAAATAAGGCTTCGTCCTCGGGTAGAATCAGCCAGTGTCTGGTTTGAGGCTGAGGTGGCATTTTTTCATCCAGAGTCTTACAACTTTCAGGGGAATATAGACCCCAATGTGTGTGGTGCATGTGTTTGTTTTTCTCGGCCATGACCCAGGCACTCTGCCTGACTACTTTTACCCGAAAGTAAGGCTTCATCCTCGGGTAGAATCAGTCTCAGCCTGGAGGCTCCACTGACATGTTCCCATGGAAGTATTATGGGCTTCAGGGGCATATATTATGAATAATGTGACCCGCATTTTATTCATTTTCATGCTTTTTCACAGTTTTCATGCATTTTACCTCTTTTTTCACCCTTCTTCTTTTTGCTCCCCTGGTACTCCATTTCACACTCTGTCATATTTTCGCAAGGACCCCTGGTACTCCATTCGCAAGGACAACACAACACAACACAGTTTGACCCACTCAGGTGACCCATGACATCATATTATACACAGTGGCACAGGCATTTTATCCATTTTCATGATTTTTAGTCGTTTTCATGCATTTTTACTCTTTTTATCAAATGAGTGTATTTGAATGAAATTCAAGGCGGTTTGACCCGCTCACATGACCCAGGGCACCGTATGAGACCAAGTGGCACAAGCATTTTTTTTTTCATTTTCATGCTTTTTCACCGTTTTCATGCATTTTCACCTCTTTTTTCATCAAAGGCGTGTCTTTGGATGGAATTAGAGGCACGCACGCACACACATGTTCACCTCTTTTTTCATCAAAGGAGTGTCTCTGGATGGAATTAGAGGCACGCACGCACACACATGTTCACCTCTTTTTTCATCAAAGGAGTGTATTTGGATGGCATTTTACTCCTTTTCATGCTTTTTCATCTTTTTGATTCAGGCACTCTGCCTGACTACTTTTACCCGAAAATAAGGCTTCGTCCTCGGGTAGAATCACCCAGTGTCTGGTTTGAGGCTGAGGTGGCATTTTTTCATCCAGAGTCTTACAACTTTCAGGGGAATATAGACCCCAATGTGTGTGGTGCATGTGTTTGTTTTTCTCGGCCATGATCCAGGCACTCTGCCTGACTACTTTTACCCGAAAGTAAGGCTTCATCCTCGGGTAGAATCAGTCTCAGCCTGGAGGCTCCACTGACATGTTCCCATGGAAGTATTATGGGCTTCAGGGGCATATATTATGAATAATGTGACCCGCATTTTATTCATTTTCATGCTTTTTCACAGTTTTCATGCATTTTACCTCTTTTTTCACCCTTCTTCTTTTTGCTCCCCTGGTACTCCATTTCACACTCTGTCATATTTTCGCAAGGACAGCCTTGCACCCCTGGTACTCCATTCGCAAGGACAACACAACACAACACAGTTTGACCCACTCAGGTGACCCATGACATCATATTATTCACAGTGGCACAGGCATTTTATCCATTTTCATGATTTTTAGTCGTTTTCATGCATTTTTACTCTTTTTATCAAATGAGTGTATTTGAATGAAATTCAAGGCGGTTTGACCCGCTCACATGACCCAGGGCACCGTATGAGACCCAGTGGCACAAGCATTTTTTTTTCATTTTCATGCTTTTTCACCGTTTTCATGCATTTTCACCTCTTTTTTCATCAAAGGCGTGTCTTTGGATGGAATTAGAGGCACGCACGCACACACATGTTCATCTCTTTTTTCATCAAAGGAGTGTCTCTGGATGGAATTAGAGGCACGCACGCACACACATGTTCACCTCTTTTTTCATCAAAGGAGTGTATTTGGATGGCATTTTACTCCTTTTCATGCTTTTTCATCTTTTTGATTCAGGCACTCTGCCTGACTACTTTTACCCGAAAATAAGGCTTCGTCCTCGGGTAGAATCAGCCAGTGTCTGGTTTGAGGCTGAGGTGGCATTTTTTCATCCAGAGTCTTACAACTTTCAGGGGAATATAGACCCCAATGTGTGTGGTGCATGTGTTTGTTTTTCTCGGCCATGATCCAGGCACTCTGCCTGACTACTTTTACCCGAAAGTAAGGCTTCATCCTCGGGTAGAATCAGTCTCAGCCTGGAGGCTCCACTGACATGTTCCCATGGAAGTATTATGGGCTTCAGGGGCATATATTATGAATAATGTGACCCGCATTTTATTCATTTTCATGCTTTTTCACAGTTTTCATGCATTTTACCTCTTTTTTCACCCTTCTACTTTTTGCTCCCCTGGTACTCCATTTCACACTCTGTCATATTTTCGCAAGGACCCCTGGTACTCCATTCGCAAGGACAACACAACACAACACAGTTTGACCCACTCAGGTGACCCATGACATCATATTATACACAGTGGCACAGGCATTTTATCCATTTTCATGATTTTTAGTCGTTTTCATGCATTTTTACTCTTTTTATCAAATGAGTGTATTTGAATGAAATTCAAGGCGGTTTGACCCGCTCACATGACCCAGGGCACCGTATGAGACCAAGTGGCACAAGCATTTTTTTTTTCATTTTCATGCTTTTTCACCGTTTTCATGCATTTTCACCTCTTTTTTCATCAAAGGCGTGTCTTTGGATGGAATTAGAGGCACGCACGCACACACATGTTCACCTCTTTTTTCATCAAAGGAGTGTCTCTGGATGGAATTAGAGGCACGCACGCACACACATGTTCACCTCTTTTTTCATCAAAGGAGTGTATTTGGATGGCATTTTACTCCTTTTCATGCTTTTTCATCTTTTGATTCAGGCACTCTGCCTGACTACTTTTACCCGAAAATAAGGCTTCGTCCTCGTGTAGAATCAGCCAGTGTCTGGTTTGAGGCTGAGATGGCATTTTTTCATCCAGAGTCTTACAACTTTCAGGGGAATATAGACCCCAATGTGTGTGGTGCATGTGTTTGTTTTTCTCGGCCATGATCCAGGCACTCTGCCTGACTACTTTTACCCGAAAGTAAGGCTTCATCCTCGGGTAGAATCAGTCTCAGCCTGGAGGCTCCACTGACATGTTCCCATGGAAGTATTATGGGCTTCAGGGGCATATATTATGAATAATGTGACCCGCATTTTATTCATTTTCATGCTTTTTCACAGTTTTCATGCATTTTACCTCTTTTTTCACCCTTCTTCTTTTTGCTCCCCTGGTACTCCATTTCACACTCTGTCATATTTTCGCAAGGACAGCCTTGCACCCCTGGTACTCCATTCGCAAGGACAACACAACACAACACAGTTTGACCCACTCAGGTGACCCATGACATCATATTATACACAGTGGCACAGGCATTTTATCCATTTTCATGATTTTTAGTCGTTTTCATGCATTTTTACTCTTTTTATCAAATGAGTGTATTTGAATGAAATTCAAGGCGGTTTGACCCGCTCACATGACCCAGGGCACCGTATGAGACCAAGTGGCACAAGCATTTTTTTTTTCATTTTCATGCTTTTTCACCGTTTTCATGCATTTTCACCTCTTTTTTCATCAAAGGCGTGTCTTTGGATGGAATTAGAGGCACGCACGCACACACATGTTCACCTCTTTTTTCATCAAAGGAGTGTCTCTGGATGGAATTAGAGGCACGCACGCACACACATGTTCACCTCTTTTTTCATCAAAGGAGTGTATTTGGATGGCATTTTACTCCTTTTCATGCTTTTTCATCTTTTTGATTCAGGCACTCTGCCTGACTACTTTTACCCGAAAATAAGGCTTCGTCCTCGTGTAGAATCAGCCAGTGTCTGGTTTGAGGCTGAGGTGGCATTTTTTCATCCAGAGTCTTACAACTTTCAGGGGAATATAGACCCCAATGTGTGTGGTGCATGTGTTTGTTTTTCTCGGCCATGATCCAGGCACTCTGCCTGACTACTTTTACCCGAAAGTAAGGCTTCATCCTCGGGTAGAATCAGTGTCAGCCTGGAGGCTCCACTGACATGTTCCCATGGAAGTATTATGGGCTTCAGGGGCATATATTATGAATAATGTGACCCGCATTTTATTCATTTTCATGCTTTTTCACAGTTTTCATGCATTTTACCTCTTTTTTCCCCCTTCTTCTTTTTGCTCCCCTGGTACTCCATTTCACACTCTGTCATATTTTCGCAAGGACAGCCTTGCACCCCTGGTACTCCATTCGCAAGGACAACACAACACAACACAGTTTGACCCACTCAGGTGACCCATGACATCATATTATACACAGTGGCACAGGCATTTTATCCATTTTCATGATTTTTAGTCGTTTTCATGCATTTTTACTCTTTTTATCAAATGAGTGTATTTGAATGAAATTCAAGGCGGTTTGACCCCGCTCACATGACCCAGGGCACCGTATGAGACCCAGTGGCACAAGCATTTTTTTTTCATTTTCATGCTTTTTCACCGTTTTCATGCATTTTCACCTCTTTTTTCATCAAAGGCGTGTCTTTGGATGGAATTAGAGGCACGCACGCACACACATGTTCACCTCTTTTTTCATCAAAGGAGTGTCTCTGGATGGAATTAGAGGCACGCACGCACACACATGTTCACCTCTTTTTTCATCAAAGGAGTGTATTTGGATGGCATTTTACTCCTTTTCATGCTTTTTCATCTTTTGATTCAGGCACTCTGCCTGACTACTTTTACCCGAAAATAAGGCTTCGTCCTCGGGTAGAATCAGCCAGTGTCTGGTTTGAGGCTGAGGTGGCATTTTTTCATCCAGAGTCTTACAACTTTCAGGGGAATATAGACCCCAATGTGTGTGGTGCATGTGTTTGTTTTTCTCGGCCATGACCCAGGCACTCTGCCTGACTACTTTTACCCGAAAGTAAGGCTTCATCCTCGGGTAGAATCAGTCTCAGCCTGGAGGCTCCACTGACATGTTCCCATGGAAGTATTATGGGCTTCAGGGTCATATATTATGAATAATGTGACCCGCATTTTATTCATTTTCATGCTTTTTCACAGTTTTCATGCATTTTACCTCTTTTTTCACCCTTCTTCTTTTGCTCCCCTGGTACTCCATTTCACACTCTGTCATATTTTCGCAAGGACCCCTGGTACTCCATTCGCAAGGACAACACAACACAACACAGTTTGACCCACTCAGGTGACCCATGACATCATATTATACACAGTGGCACAGGCATTTTATCCATTTTCATGATTTTTAGTCGTTTTCATGCATTTTTACTCTTTTTATCAAATGAGTGTATTTGAATGAAATTCAAGGCGGTTTGACCCGCTCACATGACCCAGGGCACCGTATGAGACCAAGTGGCACAAGCATTTTTTTTTTCATTTTCATGCTTTTTCACCGTTTTCATGCATTTTCACCTCTTTTTTCATCAAAGGCGTGTCTTTGGATGGAATTAGAGGCACGCACGCACACACATGTTCACCTCTTTTTTCATCAAAGGAGTGTCTCTGGATGGAATTAGAGGCACGCACGCACACACATGTTCACCTCTTTTTTCATCAAAGGAGTGTATTTGGATGGCATTTTACTCCTTTTCATGCTTTTTCATCTTTTTGATTCAGGCACTCTGCCTGACTACTTTTACCCGAAAATAAGGCTTCGTCCTCGGGTAGAATCACCCAGTGTCTGGTTTGAGGCTGAGGTGGCATTTTTTCATCCAGAGTCTTACAACTTTCAGGGGAATATAGACCCCAATGTGTGTGGTGCATGTGTTTGTTTTTCTCGGCCATGATCCAGGCACTCTGCCTGACTACTTTTACCCGAAAGTAAGGCTTCATCCTCGGGTAGAATCAGTCTCAGCCTGGAGGCTCCACTGACATGTTCCCATGGAAGTATTATGGGCTTCAGGGGCATATATTATGAATAATGTGACCCGCATTTTATTCATTTTCATGCTTTTTCACAGTTTTCATGCATTTTACCTCTTTTTTCACCCTTCTTCTTTTTGCTCCCCTGGTACTCCATTTCACACTCTGTCATATTTTCGCAAGGACAGCCTTGCACCCCTGGTACTCCATTCGCAAGGACAACACAACACAACACAGTTTGACCCACTCAGGTGACCCATGACATCATATTATTCACAGTGGCACAGGCATTTTATCCATTTTCATGATTTTTAGTCGTTTTCATGCATTTTTACTCTTTTTATCAAATGAGTGTATTTGAATGAAATTCAAGGCGGTTTGACCCGCTCACATGACCCAGGGCACCGTATGAGACCCAGTGGCACAAGCATTTTTTTTTCATTTTCATGCTTTTTCACCGTTTTCATGCATTTTCACCTCTTTTTTCATCAAAGGCGTGTCTTTGGATGGAATTAGAGGCACGCACGCACACACATGTTCATCTCTTTTTTCATCAAAGGAGTGTCTCTGGATGGAATTAGAGGCACGCACGCACACACATGTTCACCTCTTTTTTCATCAAAGGAGTGTATTTGGATGGCATTTTACTCCTTTTCATGCTTTTTCATCTTTTTGATTCAGGCACTCTGCCTGACTACTTTTACCCGAAAATAAGGCTTCGTCCTCGGGTAGAATCAGCCAGTGTCTGGTTTGAGGCTGAGGTGGCATTTTTTCATCCAGAGTCTTACAACTTTCAGGGGAATATAGACCCCAATGTGTGTGGTGCATGTGTTTGTTTTTCTCGGCCATGATCCAGGCACTCTGCCTGACTACTTTTACCCGAAAGTAAGGCTTCATCCTCGGGTAGAATCAGTCTCAGCCTGGAGGCTCCACTGACATGTTCCCATGGAAGTATTATGGGCTTCAGGGGCATATATTATGAATAATGTGACCCGCATTTTATTCATTTTCATGCTTTTTCACAGTTTTCATGCATTTTACCTCTTTTTTCACCCTTCTACTTTTTGCTCCCCTGGTACTCCATTTCACACTCTGTCATATTTTCGCAAGGACCCCTGGTACTCCATTCGCAAGGACAACACAACACAACACAGTTTGACCCACTCAGGTGACCCATGACATCATATTATACACAGTGGCACAGGCATTTTATCCATTTTCATGATTTTTAGTCGTTTTCATGCATTTTTACTCTTTTTATCAAATGAGTGTATTTGAATGAAATTCAAGGCGGTTTGACCCGCTCACATGACCCAGGGCACCGTATGAGACCAAGTGGCACAAGCATTTTTATTTTCATTTTCATGCTTTTTCACCGTTTTCATGCATTTTCACCTCTTTTTTCATCAAAGGCGTGTCTTTGGATGGAATTAGAGGCACGCACGCACACACATGTTCACCTCTTTTTTCATCAAAGGAGTGTCTCTGGATGGAATTAGAGGCACGCACGCACACACATGTTCACCTCTTTTTTCATCAAAGGAGTGTATTTGGATGGCATTTTACTCCTTTCATGCTTTTTCATCTTTTTGATTCAGGCACTCTGCCTGACTACTTTTACCCGAAAATAAGGCTTCGTCCTCGTGTAGAATCAGCCAGTGTCTGGTTTGAGGCTGAGATGGCATTTTTTCATCCAGAGTCTTACAACTTTCAGGGGAATATAGACCCCAATGTGTGTGGTGCATGTGTTTGTTTTTCTCGGCCATGATCCAGGCACTCTGCCTGACTACTTTTACCCGAAAGTAAGGCTTCATCCTCGGGTAGAATCAGTCTCAGCCTGGAGGCTCCACTGACATGTTCCATGGAAGTATTATGGGCTTCAGGGGCATATATTATGAATAATGTGACCCGCATTTTATTCATTTTCATGCTTTTTCACAGTTTTCATGCATTTTACCTCTTTTTTCACCCTTCTTCTTTTTGCTCCCTGGTACTCCATTTCACACTCTGTCATATTTTCGCAAGGACAGCCTTGCACCCCTGGTACTCCATTCGCAAGGACAACACAACACAACACAGTTTGACCCACTCAGGTGACCCATGACATCATATTATACACAGTGGCACAGGCATTTTATCCATTTTCATGATTTTTAGTCGTTTTCATGCATTTTTACTCTTTTTATCAAATGAGTGTATTTGAATGAAATTCAAGGCGGTTTGACCCGCTCACATGACCCAGGGCACCGTATGAGACCAAGTGGCACAAGCATTTTTTTTTTCATTTTCATGCTTTTTCACCGTTTTCATGCATTTTCACCTCTTTTTTCATCAAAGGCGTGTCTTTGGATGGAATTAGAGGCACGCACGCACACACATGTTCACCTCTTTTTTCATCAAAGGAGTGTCTCTGGATGGAATTAGAGGCACGCACGCACACACATGTTCACCTCTTTTTTCATCAAAGGAGTGTATTTGGATGGCATTTTACTCCTTTTCATGCTTTTTCATCTTTTTGATTCAGGCACTCTGCCTGACTACTTTTACCCGAAAATAAGGCTTCGTCCTCGGGTAGAATCAGCCAGTGTCTGGTTTGAGGCTGAGGTGGCATTTTTTCATCCAGAGTCTTACAACTTTCAGGGGAATATAGACCCCAATGTGTGTGGTGCATGTGTTTGTTTTTCTCGGCCATGATCCAGGCACTCTGCCTGACTACTTTTACCCGAAAGTAAGGCTTCATCCTCGGGTAGAATCAGTCTCAGCCTGGAGGCTCCACTGACATGTTCCCATGGAAGTATTATGGGCTTCAGGGGCATATATTATGAATAATGTGACCCGCATTTTATTCATTTTCATGCTTTTTCACAGTTTTCATGCATTTTACCTCTTTTTTCACCCTTCTTCTTTTTGCTCCCCTGGTACTCCATTTCACACTCTGTCATATTTTCGCAAGGACCCCTGGTACTCCATTCGCAAGGACAACACAACACAACACAGTTTGACCCACTCAGGTGACCCATGACATCATATTATACACAGTGGCACAGGCATTTTATCCATTTTCATGATTTTTAGTCGTTTTCATGCATTTTTACTCTTTTTATCAAATGAGTGTATTTGAATGAAATTCAAGGCGGTTTGACCCGCTCACATGACCCAGGGCACCGTATGAGACCAAGTGGCACAAGCATTTTTTTTTCATTTTCATGCTTTTTCACCGTTTTCATGCATTTTCACCTCTTTTTTCATCAAAGGCGTGTCTTTGGATGGAATTAGAGGCACGCACGCACACACATGTTCACCTCTTTTTTCATCAAAGGAGTGTCTCTGGATGGAATTAGAGGCACGCACGCACACACATGTTCACCTCTTTTTTCATCAAAGGAGTGTATTTGGATGGCATTTTACTCCTTTTCATGCTTTTTCATCTTTTTGATTCAGGCACTCTGCCTGACTACTTTTACCCGAAAATAAGGCTTCGTCCTCGGGTAGAATCAGCCAGTGTCTGGTTTGAGGCTGAGGTGGCATTTTTTCATCCAGAGTCTTACAACTTTCAGGGGAATATAGACCCCAATGTGTGTGGTGCATGTGTTTGTTTTTCTCGGCCATGATCCAGGCACTCTGCCTGACTACTTTTACCCGAAAGTAAGGCTTCATCCTCGGGTAGAATCAGTGTCAGCCTGGAGGCTCCACTGACATGTTCCCATGGAAGTATTATGGGCTTCAGGGGCATATATTATGAATAATGTGACCCGCATTTTATTCATTTTCATGCTTTTTCACAGTTTTCATGCATTTTACCTCTTTTTTCCCCCTTCTTCTTTTTGCTCCCCTGGTACTCCATTTCACACTCTGTCATATTTTCGCAAGGACAGCCTTGCACCCCTGGTACTCCATTCGCAAGGACAACACAACACAACACAGTTTGACCCACTCAGGTGACCCATGACATCATATTATACACAGTGGCACAGGCATTTTATCCATTTTCATGATTTTTAGTCGTTTTCATGCATTTTTACTCTTTTTATCAAATGAGTGTATTTGAATGAAATTCAAGGCGGTTTGACCCGCTCACATGACCCAGGGCACCGTATGAGACCCAGTGGCACAAGCATTTTTTTTTCATTTTCATGCTTTTTCACCGTTTTCATGCATTTTCACCTCTTTTTTCATCAAAGGCGTGTCTTTGGATGGAATTAGAGGCACGCACGCACACACATGTTCACCTCTTTTTTCATCAAAGGAGTGTCTCTGGATGGAATTAGAGGCACGCACGCACACACATGTTCACCTCTTTTTTCATCAAAGGAGTGTATTTGGATGGCATTTTACTCCTTTTCATGCTTTTTCATCTTTTTGATTCAGGCACTCTGCCTGACTACTTTTACCCGAAAATAAGGCTTCGTCCTCGGGTAGAATCAGCCAGTGTCTGGTTTGAGGCTGAGGTGGCATTTTTTCATCCAGAGTCTTACAACTTTCAGGGGAATATAGACCCCAATGTGTGTGGTGCATGTGTTTGTTTTTCTCGGCCATGACCCAGGCACTCTGCCTGACTACTTTTACCCGAAAGTAAGGCTTCATCCTCGGGTAGAATCAGTCTCAGCCTGGAGGCTCCACTGACATGTTCCCATGGAAGTATTATGGGCTTCAGGGGCATATATTATGAATAATGTGACCCGCATTTTATTCATTTTCATGCTTTTTCACAGTTTTCATGCATTTTACCTCTTTTTTCACCCTTCTTCTTTTTGCTCCCCTGGTACTCCATTTCACACTCTGTCATATTTTCGCAAGGACCCCTGGTACTCCATTCGCAAGGACAACACAACACAACACAGTTTGACCCACTCAGGTGACCCATGACATCATATTATACACAGTGGCACAGGCATTTTATCCATTTTCATGATTTTTAGTCGTTTTCATGCATTTTTACTCTTTTTATCAAATGAGTGTATTTGAATGAAATTCAAGGCGGTTTGACCCGCTCACATGACCCAGGGCACCGTATGAGACCAAGTGGCACAAGCATTTTTTTTTTCATTTTCATGCTTTTTCACCGTTTTCATGCATTTTCACCTCTTTTTTCATCAAAGGCGTGTCTTTGGATGGAATTAGAGGCACGCACGCACACACATGTTCACCTCTTTTTTCATCAAAGGAGTGTCTCTGGATGGAATTAGAGGCACGCACGCACACACATGTTCACCTCTTTTTTCATCAAAGGAGTGTATTTGGATGGCATTTTACTCCTTTTCATGCTTTTTCATCTTTTTGATTCAGGCACTCTGCCTGACTACTTTTACCCGAAAATAAGGCTTCGTCCTCGGGTAGAATCACCCAGTGTCTGGTTTGAGGCTGAGGTGGCATTTTTTCATCCAGAGTCTTACAACTTTCAGGGGAATATAGACCCCAATGTGTGTGGTGCATGTGTTTGTTTTTCTCGGCCATGATCCAGGCACTCTGCCTGACTACTTTTACCCGAAAGTAAGGCTTCATCCTCGGGTAGAATCAGTCTCAGCCTGGAGGCTCCACTGACATGTTCCCATGGAAGTATTATGGGCTTCAGGGGCATATATTATGAATAATGTGACCCGCATTTTATTCATTTTCATGCTTTTTCACAGTTTTCATGCATTTTACCTCTTTTTTCACCCTTCTTCTTTTTGCTCCCCTGGTACTCCATTTCACACTCTGTCATATTTTCGCAAGGACAGCCTTGCACCCCTGGTACTCCATTCGCAAGGACAACACAACACAACACAGTTTGACCCACTCAGGTGACCCATGACATCATATTATTCACAGTGGCACAGGCATTTTATCCATTTTCATGATTTTTAGTCGTTTTCATGCATTTTTACTCTTTTTATCAAATGAGTGTATTTGAATGAAATTCAAGGCGGTTTGACCCGCTCACATGACCCAGGGCACCGTATGAGACCCAGTGGCACAAGCATTTTTTTTTCATTTTCATGCTTTTTCACCGTTTTCATGCATTTTCACCTCTTTTTTCATCAAAGGCGTGTCTTTGGATGGAATTAGAGGCACGCACGCACACACATGTTCATCTCTTTTTTCATCAAAGGAGTGTCTCTGGATGGAATTAGAGGCACGCACGCACACACATGTTCACCTCTTTTTTCATCAAAGGAGTGTATTTGGATGGCATTTTACTCCTTTTCATGCTTTTTCATCTTTTTGATTCAGGCACTCTGCCTGACTACTTTTACCCGAAAATAAGGCTTCGTCCTCGGGTAGAATCAGCCAGTGTCTGGTTTGAGGCTGAGGTGGCATTTTTTCATCCAGAGTCTTACAACTTTCAGGGGAATATAGACCCCAATGTGTGTGGTGCATGTGTTTGTTTTTCTCGGCCATGATCCAGGCACTCTGCCTGACTACTTTTACCCGAAAGTAAGGCTTCATCCTCGGGTAGAATCAGTCTCAGCCTGGAGGCTCCACTGACATGTTCCCATGGAAGTATTATGGGCTTCAGGGGCATATATTATGAATAATGTGACCCGCATTTTATTCATTTTCATGCTTTTTCACAGTTTTCATGCATTTTACCTCTTTTTTCACCCTTCTACTTTTTGGCTCCCCTGGTACTCCATTTCACACTCTGTCATATTTTCGCAAGGACAGCCTTGCACCCCTGGTACTCCATTCGCAAGGACAACACAACACAACACAGTTTGACCCACTCAGGTGACCCATGACATCATATTATACACAGTGGCACAGGCATTTTATCCATTTTCATGATTTTTAGTCGTTTTCATGCATTTTTACTCTTTTTATCAAATGAGTGTATTTGAATGAAATTCAAGGCGGTTTGACCCGCTCACATGACCCAGGGCACCGTATGAGACCCAGTGGCACAAGCATTTTTTTTTCATTTTCATGCTTTTTCACCGTTTTCATGCATTTTCACCTCTTTTTTCATCAAAGGCGTGTCTTTGGATGGAATTAGAGGCACGCACGCACACACATGTTCACCTCTTTTTTCATCAAAGGAGTGTCTCTGGATGGAATTAGAGGCACGCACGCACACACATGTTCACCTCTTTTTTCATCAAAGGAGTGTATTTGGATGGCATTTTACTCCTTTTCATGCTTTTTCATCTTTTTGATTCAGGCACTCTGCCTGACTACTTTTACCCGAAAATAAGGCTTCGTCCTCGGGTAGAATCAGCCAGTGTCTGGTTTGAGGCTGAGGTGGCATTTTTTCATCCAGAGTCTTACAACTTTCAGGGGAATATAGACCCCAATGTGTGTGGTGCATGTGTTTGTTTTTCTCGGCCATGATCCAGGCACTCTGCCTGACTACTTTTACCCGAAAGTAAGGCTTCATCCTCGGGTAGAATCAGTCTCAGCCTGGAGGCTCCACTGACATGTTCCCATGGAAGTATTATGGGCTTCAGGGGCATATATTATGAATAATGTGACCCGCATTTTATTCATTTTCATGCTTTTTCACAGTTTTCATGCATTTTACCTCTTTTTTCACCCTTCTACTTTTTGCTCCCCTGGTACTCCATTTCACACTCTGTCATATTTTCGCAAGGACCCCTGGTACTCCATTCGCAAGGACAACACAACACAACACAGTTTGACCCACTCAGGTGACCCATGACATCATATTATACACAGTGGCACAGGCATTTTATCCATTTTCATGATTTTTAGTCGTTTTCATGCATTTTTACTCTTTTTATCAAATGAGTGTATTTGAATGAAATTCAAGGCGGTTTGACCCGCTCACATGACCCAGGGCACCGTATGAGACCCAGTGGCACAAGCATTTTTTTTTCATTTTCATGCTTTTTCACCGTTTTCATGCATTTTCACCTCTTTTTTCATCAAAGGCGTGTCTTTGGATGGAATTAGAGGCACGCACGCACACACATGTTCACCTCTTTTTTCATCAAAGGAGTGTCTCTGGATGGAATTAGAGGCACGCACGCACACACATGTTCACCTCTTTTTTCATCAAAGGAGTGTATTTGGATGGCATTTTACTCCTTTTCATGCTTTTTCATCTTTTTGATTCAGGCACTCTGCCTGACTACTTTTACCCGAAAATAAGGCTTCGTCCTCGGGTAGAATCAGCCAGTGTCTGGTTTGAGGCTGAGGTGGCATTTTTTCATCCAGAGTCTTACAACTTTCAGGGGAATATAGACCCCAATGTGTGTGGTGCATGTGTTTGTTTTTCTCGGCCATGATCCAGGCACTCTGCCTGACTACTTTTACCCGAAAGTAAGGCTTCATCCTCGGGTAGAATCAGTCTCAGCCTGGAGGCTCCACTGACATGTTCCCATGGAAGTATTATGGGCTTCAGGGGCATATATTATGAATAATGTGACCCGCATTTTATTCATTTTCATGCTTTTTCACAGTTTTCATGCATTTTACCTCTTTTTTCACCCTTCTACTTTTTGCTCCCCTGGTACTCCATTTCACACTCTGTCATATTTTCGCAAGGACCCCTGGTACTCCATTCGCAAGGACAACACAACACAACACAGTTTGACCCACTCAGGTGACCCATGACATCATATTATACACAGTGGCACAGGCATTTTATCCATTTTCATGATTTTTAGTCGTTTTCATGCATTTTTACTCTTTTTATCAAATGAGTGTATTTGAATGAAATTCAAGGCGGTTTGACCCGCTCACATGACCCAGGGCACCGTATGAGACCAAGTGGCACAAGCTTTTGTTTTTTCATTTTCATGCTTTTTCACCGTTTTCATGCATTTTCACCTCTTTTTTCATCAAAGGCGTGTCTTTGGATGGAATTAGAGGCACGCACGCACACACATGTTCACCTCTTTTTTCATCAAAGGAGTGTCTCTGGATGGAATTAGAGGCACGCACGCACACACATGTTCACCTCTTTTTTCATCAAAGGAGTGTATTTGGATGGCATTTTACTCCTTTTCATGCTTTTTCATCTTTTTGATTCAGGCACTCTGCCTGACTACTTTTACCCGAAAATAAGGCTTCGTCCTCGGGTAGAATCAGCCAGTGTCTGGTTTGAGGCTGAGATGGCATTTTTTCATCCAGAGTCTTACAACTTTCAGGGGAATATAGACCCCAATGTGTGTGGTGCATGTGTTTGTTTTTCTCGGCCATGATCCAGGCACTCTGCCTGACTACTTTTACCCGAAAGTAAGGCTTCATCCTCGGGTAGAATCAGTCTCAGCCTGGAGGCTCCACTGACATGTTCCCATGGAAGTATTATGGGCTTCAGGGGCATATATTATGAATAATGTGACCCGCATTTTATTCATTTTCATGCTTTTTCACAGTTTTCATGCATTTTACCTCTTTTTTCACCCTTCTTCTTTTTGCTCCCCTGGTACTCCATTTCACACTCTGTCATATTTTCGCAAGGACAGCCTTGCACCCCTGGTACTCCATTCGCAAGGACAACACAACACAACACAGTTTGACCCACTCAGGTGACCCATGACATCATATTATTCACAGTGGCACAGGCATTTTATCCATTTTCATGATTTTTAGTCGTTTTCATGCATTTTTACTCTTTTTATCAAATGAGTGTATTTGAATGAAATTCAAGGCGGTTTGACCCGCTCACATGACCCAGGGCACCGTATGAGACCCAGTGGCACAAGCATTTTTTTTTCATTTTCATGCTTTTTCACCGTTTTCATGCATTTTCACCTCTTTTTTCATCAAAGGCGTGTCTTTGGATGGAATTAGAGGCACGCACGCACACACATGTTCACCTCTTTTTTCATCAAAGGAGTGTCTCTGGATGGAATTAGAGGCACGCACGCACACACATGTTCACCTCTTTTTTCATCAAAGGAGTGTATTTGGATGGCATTTTACTCCTTTTCATGCTTTTTCATCTTTTTGATTCAGGCACTCTGCCTGACTACTTTTACCCGAAAATAAGGCTTCGTCCTCGTGTAGAATCAGCCAGTGTCTGGTTTGAGGCTGAGGTGGCATTTTTTCATCCAGAGTCTTACAACTTTCAGGGGAATATAGACCCCAATGTGTGTGGTGCATGTGTTTGTTTTTCTCGGCCATGATCCAGGCACTCTGCCTGACTACTTTTACCCGAAAGTAAGGCTTCATCCTCGGGTAGAATCAGTCTCAGCCTGGAGGCTCCACTGACATGTTCCCATGGAAGTATTATGGGCTTCAGGGGCATATATTATGAATAATGTGACCCGCATTTTATTCATTTTCATGCTTTTTCACAGTTTTCATGCATTTTACCTCTTTTTTCACCCTTCTACTTTTTGCTCCCCTGGTACTCCATTTCACACTCTGTCATATTTTCGCAAGGACCCCTGGTACTCCATTCGCAAGGACAACACAACACAACACAGTTTGACCCACTCAGGTGACCCATGACATCATATTATACACAGTGGCACAGGCATTTTATCCATTTTCATGATTTTTAGTCGTTTTCATGCATTTTTACTCTTTTTATCAAATGAGTGTATTTGAATGAAATTCAAGGCGGTTTGACCCGCTCACATGACCCAGGGCACCGTATGAGACCAAGTGGCACAAGCATTTTTTTTTTCATTTTCATGCTTTTTCACCGTTTTCATGCATTTTCACCTCTTTTTTCATCAAAGGCGTGTCTTTGGATGGAATTAGAGGCACGCACGCACACACATGTTCACCTCTTTTTTCATCAAAGGAGTGTCTCTGGATGGAATTAGAGGCACGCACGCACACACATGTTCACCTCTTTTTTCATCAAAGGAGTGTATTTGGATGGCATTTTACTCCTTTTCATGCTTTTTCATCTTTTTGATTCAGGCACTCTGCCTGACTACTTTTACCCGAAAATAAGGCTTCGTCCTCGGGTAGAATCAGCCAGTGTCTGGTTTGAGGCTGAGGTGGCATTTTTTCATCCAGAGTCTTACAACTTTCAGGGGAATATAGACCCCAATGTGTGTGGTGCATGTGTTTGTTTTTCTCGGCCATGATCCAGGCACTCTGCCTGACTACTTTTACCCGAAAGTAAGGCTTCATCCTCGGGTAGAATCAGTCTCAGCCTGGAGGCTCCACTGACATGTTCCCATGGAAGTATTATGGGCTTCAGGGGCATATATTATGAATAATGTGACCCGCATTTTATTCATTTTCATGCTTTTTCACAGTTTTCATGCATTTTACCTCTTTTTTCACCCTTCTTCTTTTTGCTCCCCTGGTACTCCATTTCACACTCTGTCATATTTTCGCAAGGACCCCTGGTACTCCATTCGCAAGGACAACACAACACAACACAGTTTGACCCACTCAGGTGACCCATGACATCATATTATACACAGTGGCACAGGCATTTTATCCATTTTCATGATTTTTAGTCGTTTTCATGCATTTTTACTCTTTTTATCAAATGAGTGTATTTGAATGAAATTCAAGGCGGTTTGACCCGCTCACATGACCCAGGGCACCGTATGAGACCAAGTGGCACAAGCATTTTTTTTTTCATTTTCATGCTTTTTCACCGTTTTCATGCATTTTCACCTCTTTTTTCATCAAAGGCGTGTCTTTGGATGGAATTAGAGGCACGCACGCACACACATGTTCACCTCTTTTTTCATCAAAGGAGTGTCTCTGGATGGAATTAGAGGCACGCACGCACACACATGTTCACCTCTTTTTTCATCAAAGGAGTGTATTTGGATGGCATTTTACTCCTTTTCATGCTTTTTCATCTTTTTGATTCAGGCACTCTGCCTGACTACTTTTACCCGAAAATAAGGCTTCGTCCTCGGGTAGAATCAGCCAGTGTCTGGTTTGAGGCTGAGGTGGCATTTTTTCATCCAGAGTCTTACAACTTTCAGGGGAATATAGACCCCAATGTGTGTGGTGCATGTGTTTGTTTTTCTCGGCCATGATCCAGGCACTCTGCCTGACTACTTTTACCCGAAAGTAAGGCTTCATCCTCGGGTAGAATCAGTGTCAGCCTGGAGGCTCCACTGACATGTTCCCATGGAAGTATTATGGGCTTCAGGGGCATATATTATGAATAATGTGACCCGCATTTTATTCATTTTCATGCTTTTTCACAGTTTTCATGCATTTTACCTCTTTTTTCCCCCTTCTTCTTTTTGCTCCCCTGGTACTCCATTTCACACTCTGTCATATTTTCGCAAGGACAGCCTTGCACCCCTGGTACTCCATTCGCAAGGACAACACAACACAACACAGTTTGACCCACTCAGGTGACCCATGACATCATATTATACACAGTGGCACAGGCATTTTATCCATTTTCATGATTTTTAGTCGTTTTCATGCATTTTTACTCTTTTTATCAAATTAGTGTATTTGAATGAAATTCAAGGCGGTTTGACCCGCTCACATGACCCAGGGCACCGTATGAGACCCAGTGGCACAAGCATT
Source organism: Platichthys flesus (assembly GCF_949316205.1). Taxonomy (NCBI): domain Eukaryota; kingdom Metazoa; phylum Chordata; class Actinopteri; order Pleuronectiformes; family Pleuronectidae; genus Platichthys; species Platichthys flesus. The sequence goes on from NW_026910034.1 coordinate 22,904, forward strand.
TTTTTTTCATTTTCATGCTTTTTCACCGTTTTCATGCATTTTCACCTCTTTTTTCATCAAAGGCGTGTCTTTGGATGGAATTAGAGGCACGCACGCACACACATGTTCACCTCTTTTTTCATCAAAGGAGTGTCTCTGGATGGAATTAGAGGCACGCACGCACACACATGTTCACCTCTTTTTTCATCAAAGGAGTGTATTTGGATGGCATTTTACTCCTTTTCATGCTTTTTCATCTTTTTGATTCAGGCACTCTGCCTGACTACTTTTACCCGAAAATAAGGCTTCGTCCTCGGGTAGAATCAGCCAGTGTCTGGTTTGAGGCTGAGGTGGCATTTTTTCATCCAGAGTCTTACAACTTTCAGGGGAATATAGACCCCACGTGTGTGGTGCATGTGTTTGTTTTTCTCGGCCATGACCCAGGCACTCTGCCTGACTACTTTTACCCGAAAGTAAGGCTTCATCCTCGGGTAGAATCAGTCTCAGCCTGGAGGCTCCACTGACATGTTCCCATGGAAGTATTATGGGCTTCAGGGGCATATATTATGAATAATGTGACCCGCATTTTATTCATTTTCATGCTTTTTCACAGTTTTCATGCATTTTACCTCTTTTTTCACCCTTCTTCTTTTTGCTCCCCTGGTACTCCATTTCACACTCTGTCATATTTTCGCAAGGACCCCTGGTACTCCATTCGCAAGGACAACACAACACAACACAGTTTGACCCACTCAGGTGACCCATGACATCATATTATACACAGTGGCACAGGCATTTTATCCATTTTCATGATTTTTAGTCGTTTTCATGCATTTTTACTCTTTTTATCAAATGAGTGTATTTGAATGAAATTCAAGGCGGTTTGACCCGCTCACATGACCCAGGGCACCGTATGAGACCAAGTGGCACAAGCATTTTTTTTTTCATTTTCATGCTTTTTCACCGTTTTCATGCATTTTCACCTCTTTTTTCATCAAAGGCGTGTCTTTGGATGGAATTAGAGGCACGCACGCACACACATGTTCACCTCTTTTTTCATCAAAGGAGTGTCTCTGGATGGAATTAGAGGCACGCACGCACACACATGTTCACCTCTTTTTTCATCAAAGGAGTGTATTTGGATGGCATTTTACTCCTTTTCATGCTTTTTCATCTTTTTGATTCAGGCACTCTGCCTGACTACTTTTACCCGAAAATAAGGCTTCGTCCTCGGGTAGAATCAGCCAGTGTCTGGTTTGAGGCTGAGATGGCATTTTTTCATCCAGAGTCTTACAACTTTCAGGGGAATATAGACCCCAATGTGTGTGGTGCATGTGTTTGTTTTTCTCGGCCATGATCCAGGCACTCTGCCTGACTACTTTTACCCGAAAGTAAGGCTTCATCCTCGGGTAGAATCAGTCTCAGCCTGGAGGCTCCACTGACATGTTCCCATGGAAGTATTATGGGCTTCAGGGGCATATATTATGAATAATGTGACCCGCATTTTATTCATTTTCATGCTTTTTCACAGTTTTCATGCATTTTACCTCTTTTTTCACCCTTCTTCTTTTTGCTCCCCTGGTACTCCATTTCACACTCTGTCATATTTTCGCAAGGACAGCCTTGCACCCCTGGTACTCCATTCGCAAGGACAACACAACACAACACAGTTTGACCCACTCAGGTGACCCATGACATCATATTATTCACAGTGGCACAGGCATTTTATCCATTTTCATGATTTTTAGTCGTTTTCATGCATTTTTACTCTTTTTATCAAATGAGTGTATTTGAATGAAATTCAAGGCGGTTTGACCCGCTCACATGACCCAGGGCACCGTATGAGACCCAGTGGCACAAGCATTTTTTTTTCATTTTCATGCTTTTTCACCGTTTTCATGCATTTTCACCTCTTTTTTCATCAAAGGCGTGTCTTTGGATGGAATTAGAGGCACGCACGCACACACATGTTCACCTCTTTTTTCATCAAAGGAGTGTCTCTGGATGGAATTAGAGGCACGCACGCACACACATGTTCACCTCTTTTTTCATCAAAGGAGTGTATTTGGATGGCATTTTACTCCTTTTCATGCTTTTTCATCTTTTTGATTCAGGCACTCTGCCTGACTACTTTTACCCGAAAATAAGGCTTCGTCCTCGTGTAGAATCAGCCAGTGTCTGGTTTGAGGCTGAGGTGGCATTTTTTCATCCAGAGTCTTACAACTTTCAGGGGAATATAGACCCCAATGTGTGTGGTGCATGTGTTTGTTTTTCTCGGCCATGATCCAGGCACTCTGCCTGACTACTTTTACCCGAAAGTAAGGCTTCATCCTCGGGTAGAATCAGTCTCAGCCTGGAGGCTCCACTGACATGTTCCCATGGAAGTATTATGGGCTTCAGGGGCATATATTATGAATAATGTGACCCGCATTTTATTCATTTTCATGCTTTTTCACAGTTTTCATGCATTTTACCTCTTTTTTCACCCTTCTACTTTTTGCTCCCCTGGTACTCCATTTCACACTCTGTCATATTTTCGCAAGGACCCCTGGTACTCCATTCGCAAGGACAACACAACACAACACAGTTTGACCCACTCAGGTGACCCATGACATCATATTATACACAGTGGCACAGGCATTTTATCCATTTTCATGATTTTTAGTCGTTTTCATGCATTTTTACTCTTTTTATCAAATGAGTGTATTTGAATGAAATTCAAGGCGGTTTGACCCGCTCACATGACCCAGGGCACCGTATGAGACCAAGTGGCACAAGCATTTTTTTTTTCATTTTCATGCTTTTTCACCGTTTTCATGCATTTTCACCTCTTTTTTCATCAAAGGCGTGTCTTTGGATGGAATTAGAGGCACGCACGCACACACATGTTCACCTCTTTTTTCATCAAAGGAGTGTCTCTGGATGGAATTAGAGGCACGCACGCACACACATGTTCACCTCTTTTTTCATCAAAGGAGTGTATTTGGATGGCATTTTACTCCTTTTCATGCTTTTTCATCTTTTTGATTCAGGCACTCTGCCTGACTACTTTTACCCGAAAATAAGGCTTCGTCCTCGGGTAGAATCAGCCAGTGTCTGGTTTGAGGCTGAGGTGGCATTTTTTCATCCAGAGTCTTACAACTTTCAGGGGAATATAGACCCCAATGTGTGTGGTGCATGTGTTTGTTTTTCTCGGCCATGATCCAGGCACTCTGCCTGACTACTTTTACCCGAAAGTAAGGCTTCATCCTCGGGTAGAATCAGTCTCAGCCTGGAGGCTCCACTGACATGTTCCCATGGAAGTATTATGGGCTTCAGGGGCATATATTATGAATAATGTGACCCGCATTTTATTCATTTTCATGCTTTTTCACAGTTTTCATGCATTTTACCTCTTTTTTCCCCCTTCTTCTTTTTGCTCCCCTGGTACTCCATTTCACACTCTGTCATATTTTCGCAAGGACCCCTGGTACTCCATTCGCAAGGACAACACAACACAACACAGTTTGACCCACTCAGGTGACCCATGACATCATATTATACACAGTGGCACAGGCATTTTATCCATTTTCATGATTTTTAGTCGTTTTCATGCATTTTTACTCTTTTTATCAAATGAGTGTATTTGAATGAAATTCAAGGCGGTTTGACCCGCTCACATGACCCAGGGCACCGTATGAGACCAAGTGGCACAAGCATTTTTTTTTTCATTTTCATGCTTTTTCACCGTTTTCATGCATTTTCACCTCTTTTTTCCATCAAAGGCGTGTCTTTGGATGGAATTAGAGGCACGCACGCACACACATGTTCACCTCTTTTTTCATCAAAGGAGTGTCTCTGGATGGAATTAGAGGCACGCACGCACACACATGTTCACCTCTTTTTTCATCAAAGGAGTGTATTTGGATGGCATTTTACTCCTTTTCATGCTTTTTCATCTTTTTGATTCAGGCACTCTGCCTGACTACTTTTACCCGAAAATAAGGCTTCGTCCTCGGGTAGAATCAGCCAGTGTCTGGTTTGAGGCTGAGGTGGCATTTTTTCATCCAGAGTCTTACAACTTTCAGGGGAATATAGACCCCAATGTGTGTGGTGCATGTGTTTGTTTTTCTCGGCCATGATCCAGGCACTCTGCCTGACTACTTTTACCCGAAAGTAAGGCTTCATCCTCGGGTAGAATCAGTGTCAGCCTGGAGGCTCCACTGACATGTTCCCATGGAAGTATTATGGGCTTCAGGGGCATATATTATGAATAATGTGACCCGCATTTTATTCATTTTCATGCTTTTTCACAGTTTTCATGCATTTTACCTCTTTTTTCCCCCTTCTTCTTTTTGCTCCCCTGGTACTCCATTTCACACTCTGTCATATTTTCGCAAGGACAGCCTTGCACCCCTGGTACTCCATTCGCAAGGACAACACAACACAACACAGTTTGACCCACTCAGGTGACCCATGACATCATATTATACACAGTGGCACAGGCATTTTATCCATTTTCATGATTTTTAGTCGTTTTCATGCATTTTTACTCTTTTTATCAAATGAGTGTATTTGAATGAAATTCAAGGCGGTTTGACCCGCTCACATGACCCAGGGCACCGTATGAGACCCAGTGGCACAAGCATTTTTTTTTCATTTTCATGCTTTTTCACCGTTTTCATGCATTTTCACCTCTTTTTTCATCAAAGGCGTGTCTTTGGATGGAATTAGAGGCACGCACGCACACACATGTTCACCTCTTTTTTCATCAAAGGAGTGTCTCTGGATGGAATTAGAGGCACGCACGCACACACATGTTCACCTCTTTTTTCATCAAAGGAGTGTATTTGGATGGCATTTTACTCCTTTTCATGCTTTTTCATCTTTTTGATTCAGGCACTCTGCCTGACTACTTTTACCCGAAAATAAGGCTTCGTCCTCGGGTAGAATCAGCCAGTGTCTGGTTTGAGGCTGAGGTGGCATTTTTTCATCCAGAGTCTTACAACTTTCAGGGGAATATAGACCCCAATGTGTGTGGTGCATGTGTTTGTTTTTCTCGGCCATGACCCAGGCACTCTGCCTGACTACTTTTACCCGAAAGTAAGGCTTCATCCTCGGGTAGAATCAGTCTCAGCCTGGAGCTCCACTGACATGTTCCCATGGAAGTATTATGGGCTTCAGGGGCATATATTATGAATAATGTGACCCGCATTTTATTCATTTTCATGCTTTTTCACAGTTTTCATGCATTTTACCTCTTTTTTCACCCTTCTTCTTTTTGCTCCCCTGGTACTCCATTTCACACTCTGTCATATTTTCGCAAGGACCCCTGGTACTCCATTCGCAAGGACAACACAACACAACACAGTTTGACCCACTCAGGTGACCCATGACATCATATTATACACAGTGGCACAGGCATTTTATCCATTTTCATGATTTTTAGTCGTTTTCATGCATTTTTACTCTTTTTATCAAATGAGTGTATTTGAATGAAATTCAAGGCGGTTTGACCCGCTCACATGACCCAGGGCACCGTATGAGACCAAGTGGCACAAGCATTTTTTTTTTCATTTTCATGCTTTTTCACCGTTTTCATGCATTTTCACCTCTTTTTTCATCAAAGGCGTGTCTTTGGATGGAATTAGAGGCACGCACGCACACACATGTTCACCTCTTTTTTCATCAAAGGAGTGTCTCTGGATGGAATTAGAGGCACGCACGCACACACATGTTCACCTCTTTTTTCATCAAAGGAGTGTATTTGGATGGCATTTTACTCCTTTTCATGCTTTTTCATCTTTTTGATTCAGGCACTCTGCCTGACTACTTTTACCCGAAAATAAGGCTTCGTCCTCGGGTAGAATCAGCCAGTGTCTGGTTTGAGGCTGAGGTGGCATTTTTTCATCCAGAGTCTTACAACTTTCAGGGGAATATAGACCCCAATGTGTGTGGTGCATGTGTTTGTTTTTCTCGGCCATGATCCAGGCACTCTGCCTGACTACTTTTACCCGAAAGTAAGGCTTCATCCTCGGGTAGAATCAGTCTCAGCCTGGAGGCTCCACTGACATGTTCCCATGGAAGTATTATGGGCTTCAGGGGCATATATTATGAATAATGTGACCCGCATTTTATTCATTTTCATGCTTTTTCACAGTTTTCATGCATTTTACCTCTTTTTTCCCCCTTCTTCTTTTTGCTCCCCTGGTACTCCATTTCACACTCTGTCATATTTTCGCAAGGACCCCTGGTACTCCATTCGCAAGGACAACACAACACAACACAGTTTGACCCACTCAGGTGACCCATGACATCATATTATACACAGTGGCACAGGCATTTTATCCATTTTCATGATTTTTAGTCGTTTTCATGCATTTTTACTCTTTTTATCAAATGAGTGTATTTGAATGAAATTCAAGGCGGTTTGACCCGCTCACATGACCCAGGGCACCGTATGAGACCCAGTGGCACAAGCATTTTTTTTTCATTTTCATGCTTTTTCACCGTTTTCATGCATTTTCACCTCTTTTTTCATCAAAGGCGTGTCTTTGGATGGAATTAGAGGCACGCACGCACACACATGTTCACCTCTTTTTTCATCAAAGGAGTGTCTCTGGATGGAATTAGAGGCACGCACGCACACACATGTTCACCTCTTTTTTCATCAAAGGAGTGTATTTGGATGGCATTTTACTCCTTTTCATGCTTTTTCATCTTTTTGATTCAGGCACTCTGCCTGACTACTTTTACCCGAAAATAAGGCTTCGTCCTCGTGTAGAATCAGCCAGTGTCTGGTTTGAGGCTGAGGTGGCATTTTTTCATCCAGAGTCTTACAACTTTCAGGGGAATATAGACCCCAATGTGTGTGGTGCATGTGTTTGTTTTTCTCGGCCATGACCCAGGCACTCTGCCTGACTACTTTTACCCGAAAGTAAGGCTTCATCCTCGGGTAGAATCAGTCTCAGCCTGGAGGCTCCACTGACATGTTCCCATGGAAGTATTATGGGCTTCAGGGGCATATATTATGAATAATGTGACCCGCATTTTATTCATTTTCATGCTTTTTCACAGTTTTCATGCATTTTACCTCTTTTTTCACCCTTCTTCTTTTTGCTCCCCTGGTACTCCATTTCACACTCTGTCATATTTTCGCAAGGACCCCTGGTACTCCATTCGCAAGGACAACACAACACAACACAGTTTGACCCACTCAGGTGACCCATGACATCATATTATACACAGTGGCACAGGCATTTTATCCATTTTCATGATTTTTAGTCGTTTTCATGCATTTTTACTCTTTTTATCAAATGAGTGTATTTGAATGAAATTCAAGGCGGTTTGACCCGCTCACATGACCCAGGGCACCGTATGAGACCCAGTGGCACAAGCATTTTTTTTTCATTTTCATGCTTTTTCACCGTTTTCATGCATTTTCACCTCTTTTTTCATCAAAGGCGTGTCTTTGGATGGAATTAGAGGCACGCACGCACACACATGTTCACCTCTTTTTTCATCAAAGGAGTGTCTCTGGATGGAATTAGAGGCACGCACGCACACACATGTTCACCTCTTTTTTCATCAAAGGAGTGTATTTGGATGGCATTTTACTCCTTTTCATGCTTTTTCATCTTTTTGATTCAGGCACTCTGCCTGACTACTTTTACCCGAAAATAAGGCTTCGTCCTCGGGTAGAATCAGCCAGTGTCTGGTTTGAGGCTGAGGTGGCATTTTTTCATCCAGAGTCTTACAACTTTCAGGGGAATATAGACCCCAATGTGTGTGGTGCATGTGTTTGTTTTTCTCGGCCATGACCCAGGCACTCTGCCTGACTACTTTTACCCGAAAGTAAGGCTTCATCCTCGGGTAGAATCAGTCTCAGCCTGGAGGCTCCACTGACATGTTCCCATGGAAGTATTATGGGCTTCAGGGGCATATATTATGAATAATGTGACCCGCATTTTATTCATTTTCATGCTTTTTCACAGTTTTCATGCATTTTACCTCTTTTTTCACCCTTCTTCTTTTTGCTCCCCTGGTACTCCATTTCACACTCTGTCATATTTTCGCAAGGACCCCTGGTACTCCATTCGCAAGGACAACACAACACAACACAGTTTGACCCACTCAGGTGACCCATGACATCATATTATACACAGTGGCACAGGCATTTTATCCATTTTCATGATTTTTAGTCGTTTTCATGCATTTTTACTCTTTTTATCAAATGAGTGTATTTGAATGAAATTCAAGGCGGTTTGACCCGCTCACATGACCCAGGGCACCGTATGAGACCAAGTGGCACAAGCATTTTTTTTTTCATTTTCATGCTTTTTCACCGTTTTCATGCATTTTCACCTCTTTTTTCATCAAAGGCGTGTCTTTGGATGGAATTAGAGGCACGCACGCACACACATGTTCACCTCTTTTTTCATCAAAGGAGTGTCTCTGGATGGAATTAGAGGCACGCACGCACACACATGTTCACCTCTTTTTTCATCAAAGGAGTGTATTTGGATGGCATTTTACTCCTTTTCATGCTTTTTCATCTTTTTGATTCAGGCACTCTGCCTGACTACTTTTACCCGAAAATAAGGCTTCGTCCTCGGGTAGAATCAGCCAGTGTCTGGTTTGAGGCTGAGGTGGCATTTTTTCATCCAGAGTCTTACAACTTTCAGGGGAATATAGACCCCAATGTGTGTGGTGCATGTGTTTGTTTTTCTCGGCCATGATCCAGGCACTCTGCCTGACTACTTTTACCCGAAAGTAAGGCTTCATCCTCGGGTAGAATCAGTCTCAGCCTGGAGGCTCCACTGACATGTTCCCATGGAAGTATTATGGGCTTCAGGGGCATATATTATGAATAATGTGACCCGCATTTTATTCATTTTCATGCTTTTTCACAGTTTTCATGCATTTTACCTCTTTTTTCACCCTTCTTCTTTTTGCTCCCCTGGTACTCCATTTCACACTCTGTCATATTTTCGCAAGGACCCCTGGTACTCCATTCGCAAGGACAACACAACACAACACAGTTTGACCCACTCAGGTGACCCATGACATCATATTATACACAGTGGCACAGGCATTTTATCCATTTTCATGATTTTTAGTCGTTTTCATGCATTTTTACTCTTTTTATCAAATGAGTGTATTTGAATGAAATTCAAGGCGGTTTGACCCGCTCACATGACCCAGGGCACCGTATGAGACCAAGTGGCACAAGCATTTTTTTTTTCATTTTCATGCTTTTTCACCGTTTTCATGCATTTTCACCTCTTTTTTCATCAAAGGCGTGTCTTTGGATGGAATTAGAGGCACGCACGCACACACATGTTCACCTCTTTTTTCATCAAAGGAGTGTCTCTGGATGGAATTAGAGGCACGCACGCACACACATGTTCACCTCTTTTTTCATCAAAGGAGTGTATTTGGATGGCATTTTACTCCTTTTCATGCTTTTTCATCTTTTTGATTCAGGCACTCTGCCTGACTACTTTTACCCGAAAATAAGGCTTCGTCCTCGGGTAGAATCAGCCAGTGTCTGGTTTGAGGCTGAGGTGGCATTTTTTCATCCAGAGTCTTACAACTTTCAGGGGAATATAGACCCCAATGTGTGTGGTGCATGTGTTTGTTTTTCTCGGCCATGATCCAGGCACTCTGCCTGACTACTTTTACCCGAAAGTAAGGCTTCATCCTCGGGTAGAATCAGTCTCAGCCTGGAGGCTCCACTGACATGTTCCCATGGAAGTATTATGGGCTTCAGGGGCATATATTATGAATAATGTGACCCGCATTTTATTCATTTTCATGCTTTTTCACAGTTTTCATGCATTTTACCTCTTTTTTCCCCCTTCTTCTTTTTGCTCCCCTGGTACTCCATTTCACACTCTGTCATATTTTCGCAAGGACCCCTGGTACTCCATTCGCAAGGACAACACAACACAACACAGTTTGACCCACTCAGGTGACCCATGACATCATATTATACACAGTGGCACAGGCATTTTATCCATTTTCATGATTTTTAGTCGTTTTCATGCATTTTTACTCTTTTTATCAAATGAGTGTATTTGAATGAAATTCAAGGCGGTTTGACCCGCTCACATGACCCAGGGCACCGTATGAGACCCAGTGGCACAAGCATTTTTTTTTCATTTTCATGCTTTTTCACCGTTTTCATGCATTTTCACCTCTTTTTTCATCAAAGGCGTGTCTTTGGATGGAATTAGAGGCACGCACGCACACACATGTTCACCTCTTTTTTCATCAAAGGAGTGTCTCTGGATGGAATTAGAGGCACGCACGCACACACATGTTCACCTCTTTTTTCATCAAAGGAGTGTATTTGGATGGCATTTTACTCCTTTTCATGCTTTTTCATCTTTTTGATTCAGGCACTCTGCCTGACTACTTTTACCCGAAAATAAGGCTTCGTCCTCGGGTAGAATCAGCCAGTGTCTGGTTTGAGGCTGAGGTGGCATTTTTTCATCCAGAGTCTTACAACTTTCAGGGGAATATAGACCCCAATGTGTGTGGTGCATGTGTTTGTTTTTCTCGGCCATGACCCAGGCACTCTGCCTGACTACTTTTACCCGAAAGTAAGGCTTCATCCTCGGGTAGAATCAGTCTCAGCCTGGAGGCTCCACTGACATGTTCCCATGGAAGTATTATGGGCTTCAGGGGCATATATTATGAATAATGTGACCCGCATTTTATTCATTTTCATGCTTTTTCACAGTTTTCATGCATTTTACCTCTTTTTTCACCCTTCTTCTTTTTGCTCCCCTGGTACTCCATTTCACACTCTGTCATATTTTCGCAAGGACCCCTGGTACTCCATTCGCAAGGACAACACAACACAACACAGTTTGACCCACTCAGGTGACCCATGACATCATATTATACACAGTGGCACAGGCATTTTATCCATTTTCATGATTTTTAGTCGTTTTCATGCATTTTTACTCTTTTTATCAAATGAGTGTATTTGAATGAAATTCAAGGCGGTTTGACCCGCTCACATGACCCAGGGCACCGTATGAGACCCAGTGGCACAAGCATTTTTTTTTCATTTTCATGCTTTTTCACCGTTTTCATGCATTTTCACCTCTTTTTTCATCAAAGGCGTGTCTTTGGATGGAATTAGAGGCACGCACGCACACACATGTTCACCTCTTTTTTCATCAAAGGAGTGTCTCTGGATGGAATTAGAGGCACGCACGCACACACATGTTCACCTCTTTTTTCATCAAAGGAGTGTATTTGGATGGCATTTTACTCCTTTTCATGCTTTTTCATCTTTTTGATTCAGGCACTCTGCCTGACTACTTTTACCCGAAAATAAGGCTTCGTCCTCGGGTAGAATCAGCCAGTGTCTGGTTTGAGGCTGAGGTGGCATTTTTTCATCCAGAGTCTTACAACTTTCAGGGGAATATAGACCCCAATGTGTGTGGTGCATGTGTTTGTTTTTCTCGGCCATGACCCAGGCACTCTGCCTGACTACTTTTACCCGAAAGTAAGGCTTCATCCTCGGGTAGAATCAGTCTCAGCCTGGAGGCTCCACTGACATGTTCCCATGGAAGTATTATGGGCTTCAGGGGCATATATTATGAATAATGTGACCCGCATTTTATTCATTTTCATGCTTTTTCACAGTTTTCATGCATTTTACCTCTTTTTTCACCCTTCTTCTTTTTGCTCCCCTGGTACTCCATTTCACACTCTGTCATATTTTCGCAAGGACCCCTGGTACTCCATTCGCAAGGACAACACAACACAACACAGTTTGACCCACTCAGGTGACCCATGACATCATATTATACACAGTGGCACAGGCATTTTATCCATTTTCATGATTTTTAGTCGTTTTCATGCATTTTTACTCTTTTTATCAAATGAGTGTATTTGAATGAAATTCAAGGCGGTTTGACCCGCTCACATGACCCAGGGCACCGTATGAGACCAAGTGGCACAAGCATTTTTTTTTTCATTTTCATGCTTTTTCACCGTTTTCATGCATTTTCACCTCTTTTTTCATCAAAGGCGTGTCTTTGGATGGAATTAGAGGCACGCACGCACACACATGTTCACCTCTTTTTTCATCAAAGGAGTGTCTCTGGATGGAATTAGAGGCACGCACGCACACACATGTTCACCTCTTTTTTCATCAAAGGAGTGTATTTGGATGGCATTTTACTCCTTTTCATGCTTTTTCATCTTTTTGATTCAGGCACTCTGCCTGACTACTTTTACCCGAAAATAAGGCTTCGTCCTCGGGTAGAATCAGCCAGTGTCTGGTTTGAGGCTGAGGTGGCATTTTTTCATCCAGAGTCTTACAACTTTCAGGGGAATATAGACCCCAATGTGTGTGGTGCATGTGTTTGTTTTTCTCGGCCATGATCCAGGCACTCTGCCTGACTACTTTTACCCGAAAGTAAGGCTTCATCCTCGGGTAGAATCAGTCTCAGCCTGGAGGCTCCACTGACATGTTCCCATGGAAGTATTATGGGCTTCAGGGGCATATATTATGAATAATGTGACCCGCATTTTATTCATTTTCATGCTTTTTCACAGTTTTCATGCATTTTACCTCTTTTTTCACCCTTCTTCTTTTTGCTCCCCTGGTACTCCATTTCACACTCTGTCATATTTTCGCAAGGACCCCTGGTACTCCATTCGCAAGGACAACACAACACAACACAGTTTGACCCACTCAGGTGACCCATGACATCATATTATACACAGTGGCACAGGCATTTTATCCATTTTCATGATTTTTAGTCGTTTTCATGCATTTTTACTCTTTTTATCAAATGAGTGTATTTGAATGAAATTCAAGGCGGTTTGACCCGCTCACATGACCCAGGGCACCGTATGAGACCAAGTGGCACAAGCATTTTTTTTTTCATTTTCATGCTTTTTCACCGTTTTCATGCATTTTCACCTCTTTTTTCATCAAAGGCGTGTCTTTGGATGGAATTAGAGGCACGCACGCACACACATGTTCACCTCTTTTTTCATCAAAGGAGTGTCTCTGGATGGAATTAGAGGCACGCACGCACACACATGTTCACCTCTTTTTTCATCAAAGGAGTGTATTTGGATGGCATTTTACTCCTTTTCATGCTTTTTCATCTTTTTGATTCAGGCACTCTGCCTGACTACTTTTACCCGAAAATAAGGCTTCGTCCTCGGGTAGAATCAGCCAGTGTCTGGTTTGAGGCTGAGGTGGCATTTTTTCATCCAGAGTCTTACAACTTTCAGGGGAATATAGACCCCAATGTGTGTGGTGCATGTGTTTGTTTTTCTCGGCCATGATCCAGGCACTCTGCCTGACTACTTTTACCCGAAAGTAAGGCTTCATCCTCGGGTAGAATCAGTGTCAGCCTGGAGGCTCCACTGACATGTTCCCATGGAAGTATTATGGGCTTCAGGGGCATATATTATGAATAATGTGACCCGCATTTTATTCATTTTCATGCTTTTTCACAGTTTTCATGCATTTTACCTCTTTTTTCCCCCTTCTTCTTTTTGCTCCCCTGGTACTCCATTTCACACTCTGTCATATTTTCGCAAGGACAGCCTTGCACCCCTGGTACTCCATTCGCAAGGACAACACAACACAACACAGTTTGACCCACTCAGGTGACCCATGACATCATATTATACACAGTGGCACAGGCATTTTATCCATTTTCATGATTTTTAGTCGTTTTCATGCATTTTTACTCTTTTTATCAAATGAGTGTATTTGAATGAAATTCAAGGCGGTTTGACCCGCTCACATGACCCAGGGCACCGTATGAGACCCAGTGGCACAAGCATTTTTTTTTCATTTTCATGCTTTTTCACCGTTTTCATGCATTTTCACCTCTTTTTTCATCAAAGGCGTGTCTTTGGATGGAATTAGAGGCACTCACGCACACACATGTTCACCTCTTTTTTCATCAAAGGAGTGTCTCTGGATGGAATTAGAGGCACGCACGCACACACATGTTCACCTCTTTTTTCATCAAAGGAGTGTATTTGGATGGCATTTTACTCCTTTTCATGCTTTTTCATCTTTTTGATTCAGGCACTCTGCCTGACTACTTTTACCCGAAAATAAGGCTTCGTCCTCGGGTAGAATCAGCCAGTGTCTGGTTTGAGGCTGAGGTGGCATTTTTTCATCCAGAGTCTTACAACTTTCAGGGGAATATAGACCCCAATGTGTGTGGTGCATGTGTTTGTTTTTCTCGGCCATGACCCAGGCACTCTGCCTGACTACTTTTACCCGAAAGTAAGGCTTCATCCTCGGGTAGAATCAGTCTCAGCCTGGAGGCTCCACTGACATGTTCCCATGGAAGTATTATGGGCTTCAGGGGCATATATTATGAATAATGTGACCCGCATTTTATTCATTTTCATGCTTTTTCACAGTTTTCATGCATTTTACCTCTTTTTTCACCCTTCTTCTTTTTGCTCCCCTGGTACTCCATTTCACACTCTGTCATATTTTCGCAAGGACCCCTGGTACTCCATTCGCAAGGACAACACAACACAACACAGTTTGACCCACTCAGGTGACCCATGACATCATATTATACACAGTGGCACAGGCATTTTATCCATTTTCATGATTTTTAGTCGTTTTCATGCATTTTTACTCTTTTTATCAAATGAGTGTATTTGAATGAAATTCAAGGCGGTTTGACCCGCTCACATGACCCAGGGCACCGTATGAGACCAAGTGGCACAAGCATTTTTTTTTTCATTTTCATGCTTTTTCACCGTTTTCATGCATTTTCACCTCTTTTTTCATCAAAGGCGTGTCTTTGGATGGAATTAGAGGCACGCACGCACACACATGTTCACCTCTTTTTTCATCAAAGGAGTGTCTCTGGATGGAATTAGAGGCACGCACGCACACACATGTTCACCTCTTTTTTCATCAAAGGAGTGTATTTGGATGGCATTTTACTCCTTTTCATGCTTTTTCATCTTTTTGATTCAGGCACTCTGCCTGACTACTTTTACCCGAAAATAAGGCTTCGTCCTCGGGTAGAATCAGCCAGTGTCTGGTTTGAGGCTGAGGTGGCATTTTTTCATCCAGAGTCTTACAACTTTCAGGGGAATATAGACCCCAATGTGTGTGGTGCATGTGTTTGTTTTTCTCGGCCATGACCCAGGCACTCTGCCTGACTACTTTTACCCGAAAGTAAGGCTTCATCCTCGGGTAGAATCAGTGTCAGCCTGGAGGCTCCACTGACATGTTCCCATGGAAGTATTATGGGCTTCAGGGGCATATATTATGAATAATGTGACCCGCATTTTATTCATTTTCATGCTTTTTCACAGTTTTCATGCATTTTACCTCTTTTTTCCCCCTTCTTCTTTTTGCTCCCCTGGTACTCCATTTCACACTCTGTCATATTTTCGCAAGGACAGCCTTGCACCCCTGGTACTCCATTCGCAAGGACAACACAACACAACACAGTTTGACCCACTCAGGTGACCCATGACATCATATTATACACAGTGGCACAGGCATTTTATCCATTTTCATGATTTTTAGTCGTTTTCATGCATTTTTACTCTTTTTATCAAATGAGTGTATTTGAATGAAATTCAAGGCGGTTTGACCCGCTCACATGACCCAGGGCACCGTATGAGACCCAGTGGCACAAGCATTTTTTTTTCATTTTCATGCTTTTTCACCGTTTTCATGCATTTTCACCTCTTTTTTCATCAAAGGCGTGTCTTTGGATGGAATTAGAGGCACGCACGCACACACATGTTCACCTCTTTTTTCATCAAAGGAGTGTCTCTGGATGGAATTAGAGGCACGCACGCACACACATGTTCACCTTTTTTTTCATCAAAGGAGTGTATTTGGATGGCATTTTACTCCTTTTCATGCTTTTTCATCTTTTTGATTCAGGCACTCTGCCTGACTACTTTTACCCGAAAATAAGGCTTCGTCCTCGGGTAGAATCAGCCAGTGTCTGGTTTGAGGCTGAGGTGGCATTTTTTCATCCAGAGTCTTACAACTTTCAGGGGAATATAGACCCCAATGTGTGTGGTGCATGTGTTTGTTTTTCTCGGCCATGATCCAGGCACTCTGCCTGACTACTTTTACCCGAAAGTAAGGCTTCATCCTCGGGTAGAATCAGTCTCAGCCTGGAGGCTCCACTGACATGTTCCCATGGAAGTATTATGGGCTTCAGGGGCATATATTATGAATAATGTGACCCGCATTTTATTCATTTTCATGCTTTTTCACAGTTTTCATGCATTTTACCTCTTTTTTCACCCTTCTTCTTTTTGCTCCCCTGGTACTCCATTTCACACTCTGTCATATTTTCGCAAGGACAGCCTTGCACCCCTGGTACTCCATTCGCAAGGACAACACAACACAACACAGTTTGACCCACTCAGGTGACCCATGACATCATATTATTCACAGTGGCACAGGCATTTTATCCATTTTCATGATTTTTAGTCGTTTTCATGCATTTTTACTCTTTTTATCAAATGAGTGTATTTGAATGAAATTCAAGGCGGTTTGACCCGCTCACATGACCCAGGGCACCGTATGAGACCAAGTGGCACAAGCATTTTTTTTTTCATTTTCATGCTTTTTCACCGTTTTCATGCATTTTCACCTCTTTTTTCATCAAAGGCGTGTCTTTGGATGGAATTAGAGGCACGCACGCACACACATGTTCACCTCTTTTTTCATCAAAGGAGTGTCTCTGGATGGAATTAGAGGCACGCACGCACACACATGTTCACCTCTTTTTTCATCAAAGGAGTGTATTTGGATGGCATTTTACTCCTTTTCATGCTTTTTCATCTTTTTGATTCAGGCACTCTGCCTGACTACTTTTACCCGAAAATAAGGCTTCGTCCTCGGGTAGAATCAGCCAGTGTCTGGTTTGAGGCTGAGGTGGCATTTTTTCATCCAGAGTCTTACAACTTTCAGGGGAATATAGACCCCAATGTGTGTGGTGCATGTGTTTGTTTTTCTCGGCCATGATCCAGGCACTCTGCCTGACTACTTTTACCCGAAAGTAAGGCTTCATCCTCGGGTAGAATCAGTCTCAGCCTGGAGGCTCCACTGACATGTTCCCATGGAAGTATTATGGGCTTCAGGGGCATATATTATGAATAATGTGACCCGCATTTTATTCATTTTCATGCTTTTTCACAGTTTTCATGCATTTTACCTCTTTTTTCACCCTTCTTCTTTTTGCTCCCCTGGTACTCCATTTCACACTCTGTCATATTTTCGCAAGGACCCCTGGTACTCCATTCGCAAGGACAACACAACACAACACAGTTTGACCCACTCAGGTGACCCATGACATCATATTATACACAGTGGCACAGGCATTTTATCCATTTTCATGATTTTTAGTCGTTTTCATGCATTTTTACTCTTTTTATCAAATGAGTGTATTTGAATGAAATTCAAGGCGGTTTGACCCGCTCACATGACCCAGGGCACCGTATGAGACCAAGTGGCACAAGCATTTTTTTTTTCATTTTCATGCTTTTTCACCGTTTTCATGCATTTTCACCTCTTTTTTCATCAAAGGCGTGTCTTTGGATGGAATTAGAGGCACGCACGCACACACATGTTCACCTCTTTTTTCATCAAAGGAGTGTCTCTGGATGGAATTAGAGGCACGCACGCACACACATGTTCACCTCTTTTTTCATCAAAGGAGTGTATTTGGATGGCATTTTACTCCTTTTCATGCTTTTTCATCTTTTTGATTCAGGCACTCTGCCTGACTACTTTTACCCGAAAATAAGGCTTCGTCCTCGGGTAGAATCAGCCAGTGTCTGGTTTGAGGCTGAGGTGGCATTTTTTCATCCAGAGTCTTACAACTTTCAGGGGAATATAGACCCCAATGTGTGTGGTGCATGTGTTTGTTTTTCTCGGCCATGATCCAGGCACTCTGCCTGACTACTTTTACCCGAAAGTAAGGCTTCATCCTCGGGTAGAATCAGTGTCAGCCTGGAGGCTCCACTGACATGTTCCCATGGAAGTATTATGGGCTTCAGGGGCATATATTATGAATAATGTGACCCGCATTTTATTCATTTTCATGCTTTTTCACAGTTTTCATGCATTTTACCTCTTTTTTCCCCCTTCTTCTTTTTGCTCCCCTGGTACTCCATTTCACACTCTGTCATATTTTCGCAAGGACAGCCTTGCACCCCTGGTACTCCATTCGCAAGGACAACACAACACAACACAGTTTGACCCACTCAGGTGACCCATGACATCATATTATACACAGTGGCACAGGCATTTTATCCATTTTCATGATTTTTAGTCGTTTTCATGCATTTTTACTCTTTTTATCAAATGAGTGTATTTGAATGAAATTCAAGGCGGTTTGACCCGCTCACATGACCCAGGGCACCGTATGAGACCAAGTGGCACAAGCATTTTTTTTTTCATTTTCATGCTTTTTCACCGTTTTCATGCATTTTCACCTCTTTTTTCATCAAAGGCGTGTCTTTTGATGGAATTAGAGGCACGCACGCACACACATGTTCACCTCTTTTTTCATCAAAGGAGTGTCTCTGGATGGAATTAGAGGCACGCACGCACACACATGTTCACCTCTTTTTTCATCAAAGGAGTGTATTTGGATGGCATTTTACTCCTTTTCATGCTTTTTCATCTTTTTGATTCAGGCACTCTGCCTGACTACTTTTACCCGAAAATAAGGCTTCGTCCTCGGGTAGAATCAGCCAGTGTCTGGTTTGAGGCTGAGGTGGCATTTTTTCATCCAGAGTCTTACAACTTTCAGGGGAATATAGACCCCAATGTGTGTGGTGCATGTGTTTGTTTTTCTCGGCCATGATCCAGGCACTCTGCCTGACTACTTTTACCCGAAAGTAAGGCTTCATCCTCGGGTAGAATCAGTGTCAGCCTGGAGGCTCCACTGACATGTTCCCATGGAAGTATTATGGGCTTCAGGGGCATATATTATGAATAATGTGACCCGCATTTTATTCATTTTCATGCTTTTTCACAGTTTTCATGCATTTTACCTCTTTTTTCCCCCTTCTTCTTTTTGCTCCCCTGGTACTCCATTTCACACTCTGTCATATTTTCGCAAGGACAGCCTTGCACCCCTGGTACTCCATTCGCAAGGACAACACAACACAACACAGTTTGACCCACTCAGGTGACCCATGACATCATATTATACACAGTGGCACAGGCATTTTATCCATTTTCATGATTTTTAGTCGTTTTCATGCATTTTTACTCTTTTTATCAAATGAGTGTATTTGAATGAAATTCAAGGCGGTTTGACCCGCTCACATGACCCAGGGCACCGTATGAGACCAAGTGGCACAAGCATTTTTTTTTTCATTTTCATGCTTTTTCACCGTTTTCATGCATTTTCACCTCTTTTTTCATCAAAGGCGTGTCTTTGGATGGAATTAGAGGCACGCACGCACACACATGTTCACCTCTTTTTTCATCAAAGGAGTGTCTCTGGATGGAATTAGAGGCACGCACGCACACACATGTTCACCTCTTTTTTCATCAAAGGAGTGTATTTGGATGGCATTTTACTCCTTTTCATGCTTTTTCATCTTTTTGATTCAGGCACTCTGCCTGACTACTTTTACCCGAAAATAAGGCTTCGTCCTCGGGTAGAATCAGCCAGTGTCTGGTTTGAGGCTGAGGTGGCATTTTTTCATCCAGAGTCTTACAACTTTCAGGGGAATATAGACCCCAATGTGTGTGGTGCATGTGTTTGTTTTTCTCGGCCATGATCCAGGCACTCTGCCTGACTACTTTTACCCGAAAGTAAGGCTTCATCCTCGGGTAGAATCAGTGTCAGCCTGGAGGCTCCACTGACATGTTCCCATGGAAGTATTATGGGCTTCAGGGGCATATATTATGAATAATGTGACCCGCATTTTATTCATTTTCATGCTTTTTCACAGTTTTCATGCATTTTACCTCTTTTTTCACCCTTCTTCTTTTTGCTCCCCTGGTACTCCATTTCACACTCTGTCATATTTTCGCAAGGACAGCCTTGCACCCCTGGTACTCCATTCGCAAGGACAACACAACACAACACAGTTTGACCCACTCAGGTGACCCATGACATCATATTATACACAGTGGCACAGGCATTTTATCCATTTTCATGATTTTTAGTCGTTTTCATGCATTTTTACTCTTTTTATCAAATGAGTGTATTTGAATGAAATTCAAGGCGGTTTGACCCGCTCACATGACCCAGGGCACCGTATGAGACCCAGTGGCACAAGCATTTTTTTTTCATTTTCATGCTTTTTCACCGTTTTCATGCATTTTCACCTCTTTTTTCATCAAAGGCGTGTCTTTGGATGGAATTAGAGGCACGCACGCACACACATGTTCACCTCTTTTTTCATCAAAGGAGTGTCTCTGGATGGAATTAGAGGCACGCACGCACACACATGTTCACCTCTTTTTTCATCAAAGGAGTGTATTTGGATGGCATTTTACTCCTTTTCATGCTTTTTCATCTTTTTGATTCAGGCACTCTGCCTGACTACTTTTACCCGAAAATAAGGCTTCGTCCTCGGGTAGAATCAGCCAGTGTCTGGTTTGAGGCTGAGGTGGCATTTTTTCATCCAGAGTCTTACAACTTTCAGGGGAATATAGACCCCAATGTGTGTGGTGCATGTGTTTGTTTTTCTCGGCCATGACCCAGGCACTCTGCCTGACTACTTTTACCCGAAAGTAAGGCTTCATCCTCGGGTAGAATCAGTCTCAGCCTGGAGGCTCCACTGACATGTTCCCATGGAAGTATTATGGGCTTCAGGGGCATATATTATGAATAATGTGACCCGCATTTTATTCATTTTCATGCTTTTTCACAGTTTTCATGCATTTTACCTCTTTTTTCACCCTTCTTCTTTTTGCTCCCCTGGTACTCCATTTCACACTCTGTCATATTTTCGCAAGGACCCCTGGTACTCCATTCGCAAGGACAACACAACACAACACAGTTTGACCCACTCAGGTGACCCATGACATCATATTATACACAGTGGCACAGGCATTTTATCCATTTTCATGATTTTTAGTCGTTTTCATGCATTTTTACTCTTTTTATCAAATGAGTGTATTTGAATGAAATTCAAGGCGGTTTGACCCGCTCACATGACCCAGGGCACCGTATGAGACCAAGTGGCACAAGCATTTTTTTTTTCATTTTCATGCTTTTTCACCGTTTTCATGCATTTTCACCTCTTTTTTCATCAAAGGCGTGTCTTTGGATGGAATTAGAGGCACGCACGCACACACATGTTCACCTCTTTTTTCATCAAAGGAGTGTCTCTGGATGGAATTAGAGGCACGCACGCACACACATGTTCACCTCTTTTTTCATCAAAGGAGTGTATTTGGATGGCATTTTACTCCTTTTCATGCTTTTTCATCTTTTTGATTCAGGCACTCTGCCTGACTACTTTTACCCGAAAATAAGGCTTCGTCCTCGGGTAGAATCAGCCAGTGTCTGGTTTGAGGCTGAGGTGGCATTTTTTCATCCAGAGTCTTACAACTTTCAGGGGAATATAGACCCCAATGTGTGTGGTGCATGTGTTTGTTTTTCTCGGCCATGATCCAGGCACTCTGCCTGACTACTTTTACCCGAAAGTAAGGCTTCATCCTCGGGTAGAATCAGTCTCAGCCTGGAGGCTCCACTGACATGTTCCCATGGAAGTATTATGGGCTTCAGGGGCATATATTATGAATAATGTGACCCGCATTTTATTCATTTTCATGCTTTTTCACAGTTTTCATGCATTTTACCTCTTTTTTCACCCTTCTTCTTTTTGCTCCCCTGGTACTCCATTTCACACTCTGTCATATTTTCGCAAGGACCCCTGGTACTCCATTCGCAAGGACAACACAACACAACACAGTTTGACCCACTCAGGTGACCCATGACATCATATTATACACAGTGGCACAGGCATTTTATCCATTTTCATGATTTTTAGTCGTTTTCATGCATTTTTACTCTTTTTATCAAATGAGTGTATTTGAATGAAATTCAAGGCGGTTTGACCCGCTCACATGACCCAGGGCACCGTATGAGACCAAGTGGCACAAGCATTTTTTTTTTCATTTTCATGCTTTTTCACCGTTTTCATGCATTTTCACCTCTTTTTTCATCAAAGGCGTGTCTTTGGATGGAATTAGAGGCACGCACGCACACACATGTTCACCTCTTTTTTCATCAAAGGAGTGTCTCTGGATGGAATTAGAGGCACGCACGCACACACATGTTCACCTCTTTTTTCATCAAAGGAGTGTATTTGGATGGCATTTTACTCCTTTTCATGCTTTTTCATCTTTTTGATTCAGGCACTCTGCCTGACTACTTTTACCCGAAAATAAGGCTTCGTCCTCGGGTAGAATCAGCCAGTGTCTGGTTTGAGGCTGAGGTGGCATTTTTTCATCCAGAGTCTTACAACTTTCAGGGGAATATAGACCCCAATGTGTGTGGTGCATGTGTTTGTTTTTCTCGGCCATGATCCAGGCACTCTGCCTGACTACTTTTACCCGAAAGTAAGGCTTCATCCTCGGGTAGAATCAGTGTCAGCCTGGAGGCTCCACTGACATGTTCCCATGGAAGTATTATGGGCTTCAGGGGCATATATTATGAATAATGTGACCCGCATTTTATTCATTTTCATGCTTTTTCACAGTTTTCATGCATTTTACCTCTTTTTTCCCCCTTCTTCTTTTTGCTCCCCTGGTACTCCATTTCACACTCTGTCATATTTTCGCAAGGACAGCCTTGCACCCCTGGTACTCCATTCGCAAGGACAACACAACACAACACAGTTTGACCCACTCAGGTGACCCATGACATCATATTATACACAGTGGCACAGGCATTTTATCCATTTTCATGATTTTTAGTCGTTTTCATGCATTTTTACTCTTTTTATCAAATGAGTGTATTTGAATGAAATTCAAGGCGGTTTGACCCGCTCACATGACCCAGGGCACCGTATGAGACCAAGTGGCACAAGCATTTTTTTTTTCATTTTCATGCTTTTTCACCGTTTTCATGCATTTTCACCTCTTTTTTCATCAAAGGCGTGTCTTTGGATGGAATTAGAGGCACGCACGCACACACATGTTCACCTCTTTTTTCATCAAAGGAGTGTCTCTGGATGGAATTAGAGGCACGCACGCACACACATGTTCACCTCTTTTTTCATCAAAGGAGTGTATTTGGATGGCATTTTACTCCTTTTCATGCTTTTCCATCTTTTTGATTCAGGCACTCTGCCTGACTACTTTTACCCGAAAATAAGGCTTCGTCCTCGGGTAGAATCAGCCAGTGTCTGGTTTGAGGCTGAGGTGGCATTTTTTCATCCAGAGTCTTACAACTTTCAGGGGAATATAGACCCCAATGTGTGTGGTGCATGTGTTTGTTTTTCTCGGCCATGATCCAGGCACTCTGCCTGACTACTTTTACCCGAAAGTAAGGCTTCATCCTCGGGTAGAATCAGTGTCAGCCTGGAGGCTCCACTGACATGTTCCCATGGAAGTATTATGGGCTTCAGGGGCATATATTATGAATAATGTGACCCGCATTTTATTCATTTTCATGCTTTTTCACAGTTTTCATGCATTTTACCTCTTTTTTCCCCCTTCTTCTTTTTGCTCCCCTGGTACTCCATTTCACACTCTGTCATATTTTCGCAAGGACAGCCTTGCACCCCTGGTACTCCATTCGCAAGGACAACACAACACAACACAGTTTGACCCACTCAGGTGACCCATGACATCATATTATACACAGTGGCACAGGCATTTTATCCATTTTCATGATTTTTAGTCGTTTTCATGCATTTTTACTCTTTTTATCAAATGAGTGTATTTGAATGAAATTCAAGGCGGTTTGACCCGCTCACATGACCCAGGGCACCGTATGAGACCCAGTGGCAAAAGCATTTTTTTTTCATTTTCATGCTTTTTCACCGTTTTCATGCATTTTCACCTCTTTTTTCATCAAAGGCGTGTCTTTGGATGGAATTAGAGGCACGCACGCACACACATGTTCACCTCTTTTTTCATCAAAGGAGTGTCTCTGGATGGAATTAGAGGCACGCACGCACACACATGTTCACCTCTTTTTTCATCAAAGGAGTGTATTTGGATGGCATTTTACTCCTTTTCATGCTTTTTCATCTTTTTGATTCAGGCACTCTGCCTGACTACTTTTACCCGAAAATAAGGCTTCGTCCTCGGGTAGAATCAGCCAGTGTCTGGTTTGAGGCTGAGGTGGCATTTTTTCATCCAGAGTCTTACAACTTTCAGGGGAATATAGACCCCAATGTGTGTGGTGCATGTGTTTGTTTTTCTCGGCCATGATCCAGGCACTCTGCCTGACTACTTTTACCCGAAAGTAAGGCTTCATCCTCGGGTAGAATCAGTGTCAGCCTGGAGGCTCCACTGACATGTTCCCATGGAAGTATTATGGGCTTCAGGGGCATATATTATGAATAATGTGACCCGCATTTTATTCATTTTCATGCTTTTTCACAGTTTTCATGCATTTTACCTCTTTTTTCACCCTTCTTCTTTTTGCTCCCCTGGTACTCCATTTCACACTCTGTCATATTTTCGCAAGGACAGCCTTGCACCCCTGGTACTCCATTCGCAAGGACAACACAACACAACACAGTTTGACCCACTCAGGTGACCCATGACATCATATTATACACAGTGGCACAGGCATTTTATCCATTTTCATGATTTTTAGTCGTTTTCATGCATTTTTACTCTTTTTATCAAATGAGTGTATTTGAATGAAATTCAAGGCGGTTTGACCCGCTCACATGACCCAGGGCACCGTATGAGACCCAGTGGCACAAGCATTTTTTTTTCATTTTCATGCTTTTTCACCGTTTTCATGCATTTTCACCTCTTTTTTCATCAAAGGCGTGTCTTTGGATGGAATTAGAGGCACGCACGCACACACATGTTCACCTCTTTTTTCATCAAAGGAGTGTCTCTGGATGGAATTAGAGGCACGCACGCACACACATGTTCACCTCTTTTTTCATCAAAGGAGTGTATTTGGATGGCATTTTACTCCTTTTCATGCTTTTTCATCTTTTTGATTCAGGCACTCTGCCTGACTACTTTTACCCGAAAATAAGGCTTCGTCCTCGGGTAGAATCAGCCAGTGTCTGGTTTGAGGCTGAGGTGGCATTTTTTCATCCAGAGTCTTACAACTTTCAGGGGAATATAGACCCCAATGTGTGTGGTGCATGTGTTTGTTTTTCTCGGCCATGACCCAGGCACTCTGCCTGACTACTTTTACCCGAAAGTAAGGCTTCATCCTCGGGTAGAATCAGTCTCAGCCTGGAGGCTCCACTGACATGTTCCCATGGAAGTATTATGGGCTTCAGGGGCATATATTATGAATAATGTGACCCGCATTTTATTCATTTTCATGCTTTTTCACAGTTTTCATGCATTTTACCTCTTTTTTCACCCTTCTTCTTTTTGCTCCCCTGGTACTCCATTTCACACTCTGTCATATTTTCGCAAGGACCCCTGGTACTCCATTCGCAAGGACAACACAACACAACACAGTTTGACCCACTCAGGTGACCCATGACATCATATTATACACAGTGGCACAGGCATTTTATCCATTTTCATGATTTTTAGTCGTTTTCATGCATTTTTACTCTTTTTATCAAATGAGTGTATTTGAATGAAATTCAAGGCGGTTTGACCCGCTCACATGACCCAGGGCACCGTATGAGACCCAGTGGCACAAGCATTTTTTTTTCATTTTCATGCTTTTTCACCGTTTTCATGCATTTTCACCTCTTTTTTCATCAAAGGCGTGTCTTTGGATGGAATTAGAGGCACGCACGCACACACATGTTCACCTCTTTTTTCATCAAAGGAGTGTCTCTGGATGGAATTAGAGGCACGCACGCACACACATGTTCACCTCTTTTTTCATCAAAGGAGTGTATTTGGATGGCATTTTACTCCTTTTCATGCTTTTTCATCTTTTTGATTC
Source organism: Platichthys flesus (assembly GCF_949316205.1). Taxonomy (NCBI): domain Eukaryota; kingdom Metazoa; phylum Chordata; class Actinopteri; order Pleuronectiformes; family Pleuronectidae; genus Platichthys; species Platichthys flesus. Next base: position 48,952 of record NW_026910034.1, read on the forward strand.
AGGCACTCTGCCTGACTACTTTTACCCGAAAATAAGGCTTCGTCCTCGGGTAGAATCAGCCAGTGTCTGGTTTGAGGCTGAGGTGGCATTTTTTCATCCAGAGTCTTACAACTTTCAGGGGAATATAGACCCCAATGTGTGTGGTGCATGTGTTTGTTTTTCTCGGCCATGACCCAGGCACTCTGCCTGACTACTTTTACCCGAAAGTAAGGCTTCATCCTCGGGTAGAATCAGTCTCAGCCTGGAGGCTCCACTGACATGTTCCCATGGAAGTATTATGGGCTTCAGGGGCATATATTATGAATAATGTGACCCGCATTTTATTCATTTTCATGCTTTTTCACAGTTTTCATGCATTTTACCTCTTTTTTCACCCTTCTTCTTTTTGCTCCCCTGGTACTCCATTTCACACTCTGTCATATTTTCGCAAGGACCCCTGGTACTCCATTCGCAAGGACAACACAACACAACACAGTTTGACCCACTCAGGTGACCCATGACATCATATTATACACAGTGGCACAGGCATTTTATCCATTTTCATGATTTTTAGTCGTTTTCATGCATTTTTACTCTTTTTATCAAATGAGTGTATTTGAATGAAATTCAAGGCGGTTTGACCCGCTCACATGACCCAGGGCACCGTATGAGACCAAGTGGCACAAGCATTTTTTTTTTCATTTTCATGCTTTTTCACCGTTTTCATGCATTTTCACCTCTTTTTTCATCAAAGGCGTGTCTTTGGATGGAATTAGAGGCACGCACGCACACACATGTTCACCTCTTTTTTCATCAAAGGAGTGTCTCTGGATGGAATTAGAGGCACGCACGCACACACATGTTCACCTCTTTTTTCATCAAAGGAGTGTATTTGGATGGCATTTTACTCCTTTTCATGCTTTTTCATCTTTTTGATTCAGGCACTCTGCCTGACTACTTTTACCCGAAAATAAGGCTTCGTCCTCGGGTAGAATCAGCCAGTGTCTGGTTTGAGGCTGAGGTGGCATTTTTTCATCCAGAGTCTTACAACTTTCAGGGGAATATAGACCCCAATGTGTGTGGTGCATGTGTTTGTTTTTCTCGGCCATGATCCAGGCACTCTGCCTGACTACTTTTACCCGAAAGTAAGGCTTCATCCTCGGGTAGAATCAGTCTCAGCCTGGAGGCTCCACTGACATGTTCCCATGGAAGTATTATGGGCTTCAGGGGCATATATTATGAATAATGTGACCCGCATTTTATTCATTTTCATGCTTTTTCACAGTTTTCATGCATTTTACCTCTTTTTTCACCCTTCTTCTTTTTGCTCCCCTGGTACTCCATTTCACACTCTGTCATATTTTCGCAAGGACCCCTGGTACTCCATTCGCAAGGACAACACAACACAACACAGTTTGACCCACTCAGGTGACCCATGACATCATATTATACACAGTGGCACAGGCATTTTATCCATTTTCATGATTTTTAGTCGTTTTCATGCATTTTTACTCTTTTTATCAAATGAGTGTATTTGAATGAAATTCAAGGCGGTTTGACCCGCTCACATGACCCAGGGCACCGTATGAGACCAAGTGGCACAAGCATTTTTTTTTTCATTTTCATGCTTTTTCACCGTTTTCATGCATTTTCACCTCTTTTTTCATCAAAGGCGTGTCTTTGGATGGAATTAGAGGCACGCACGCACACACATGTTCACCTCTTTTTTCATCAAAGGAGTGTCTCTGGATGGAATTAGAGGCACGCACGCACACACATGTTCACCTCTTTTTTCATCAAAGGAGTGTATTTGGATGGCATTTTACTCCTTTTCATGCTTTTTCATCTTTTTGATTCAGGCACTCTGCCTGACTACTTTTACCCGAAAATAAGGCTTCGTCCTCGGGTAGAATCAGCCAGTGTCTGGTTTGAGGCTGAGGTGGCATTTTTTCATCCAGAGTCTTACAACTTTCAGGGGAATATAGACCCCAATGTGTGTGGTGCATGTGTTTGTTTTTCTCGGCCATGATCCAGGCACTCTGCCTGACTACTTTTACCCGAAAGTAAGGCTTCATCCTCGGGTAGAATCAGTGTCAGCCTGGAGGCTCCACTGACATGTTCCCATGGAAGTATTATGGGCTTCAGGGGCATATATTATGAATAATGTGACCCGCATTTTATTCATTTTCATGCTTTTTCACAGTTTTCATGCATTTTACCTCTTTTTTCACCCTTCTTCTTTTTGCTCCCCTGGTACTCCATTTCACACTCTGTCATATTTTCGCAAGGACAGCCTTGCACCCCTGGTACTCCATTTGCAAGGACAACACAACACAACACAGTTTGACCCACTCAGGTGACCCATGACATCATATTATACACAGTGGCACAGGCATTTTATCCATTTTCATGATTTTTAGTCGTTTTCATGCATTTTTACTCTTTTTATCAAATGAGTGTATTTGAATGAAATTCAAGGCGGTTTGACCCGCTCACATGACCCAGGGCACCGTATGAGACCCAGTGGCACAAGCATTTTTTTTTCATTTTCATGCTTTTTCACCGTTTTCATGCATTTTCACCTCTTTTTTCATCAAAGGCGTGTCTTTGGATGGAATTAGAGGCACGCACGCACACACATGTTCACCTCTTTTTTCATCAAAGGAGTGTCTCTGGATGGAATTAGAGGCACGCACGCACACACATGTTCACCTCTTTTTTCATCAAAGGAGTGTATTTGGATGGCATTTTACTCCTTTTCATGCTTTTTCATCTTTTTGATTCAGGCACTCTGCCTGACTACTTTTACCCGAAAATAAGGCTTCGTCCTCGGGTAGAATCAGCCAGTGTCTGGTTTGAGGCTGAGGTGGCATTTTTTCATCCAGAGTCTTACAACTTTCAGGGGAATATAGACCCCAATGTGTGTGGTGCATGTGTTTGTTTTTCTCGGCCATGACCCAGGCACTCTGCCTGACTACTTTTACCCGAAAGTAAGGCTTCATCCTCGGGTAGAATCAGTCTCAGCCTGGAGGCTCCACTGACATGTTCCCATGGAAGTATTATGGGCTTCAGGGGCATATATTATGAATAATGTGACCCGCATTTTATTCATTTTCATGCTTTTTCACAGTTTTCATGCATTTTACCTCTTTTTTCACCCTTCTTCTTTTTGCTCCCCTGGTACTCCATTTCACACTCTGTCATATTTTCGCAAGGACCCCTGGTACTCCATTCGCAAGGACAACACAACACAACACAGTTTGACCCACTCAGGTGACCCATGACATCATATTATACACAGTGGCACAGGCATTTTATCCATTTTCATGATTTTTAGTCGTTTTCATGCATTTTTACTCTTTTTATCAAATGAGTGTATTTGAATGAAATTCAAGGCGGTTTGACCCGCTCACATGACCCAGGGCACCGTATGAGACCAAGTGGCACAAGCATTTTTTTTTTCATTTTCATGCTTTTTCACCGTTTTCATGCATTTTCACCTCTTTTTTCATCAAAGGCGTGTCTTTGGATGGAATTAGAGGCACGCACGCACACACATGTTCACCTCTTTTTTCATCAAAGGAGTGTCTCTGGATGGAATTAGAGGCACGCACGCACACACATGTTCACCTCTTTTTTCATCAAAGGAGTGTATTTGGATGGCATTTTACTCCTTTTCATGCTTTTTCATCTTTTTGATTCAGGCACTCTGCCTGACTACTTTTACCCGAAAATAAGGCTTCGTCCTCGGGTAGAATCAGCCAGTGTCTGGTTTGAGGCTGAGGTGGCATTTTTTCATCCAGAGTCTTACAACTTTCAGGGGAATATAGACCCCAATGTGTGTGGTGCATGTGTTTGTTTTTCTCGGCCATGATCCAGGCACTCTGCCTGACTACTTTTACCCGAAAGTAAGGCTTCATCCTCGGGTAGAATCAGTCTCAGCCTGGAGGCTCCACTGACATGTTCCCATGGAAGTATTATGGGCTTCAGGGGCATATATTATGAATAATGTGACCCGCATTTTATTCATTTTCATGCTTTTTCACAGTTTTCATGCATTTTACCTCTTTTTTCACCCTTCTTCTTTTTGCTCCCCTGGTACTCCATTTCACACTCTGTCATATTTTCGCAAGGACCCCTGGTACTCCATTCGCAAGGACAACACAACACAACACAGTTTGACCCACTCAGGTGACCCATGACATCATATTATACACAGTGGCACAGGCATTTTATCCATTTTCATGATTTTTAGTCGTTTTCATGCATTTTTACTCTTTTTATCAAATGAGTGTATTTGAATGAAATTCAAGGCGGTTTGACCCGCTCACATGACCCAGGGCACCGTATGAGACCAAGTGGCACAAGCATTTTTTTTTTCATTTTCATGCTTTTTCACCGTTTTCATGCATTTTCACCTCTTTTTTCATCAAAGGCGTGTCTTTGGATGGAATTAGAGGCACGCACGCACACACATGTTCACCTCTTTTTTCATCAAAGGAGTGTCTCTGGATGGAATTAGAGGCACGCACGCACACACATGTTCACCTCTTTTTTCATCAAAGGAGTGTATTTGGATGGCATTTTACTCCTTTTCATGCTTTTTCATCTTTTTGATTCAGGCACTCTGCCTGACTACTTTTACCCGAAAATAAGGCTTCGTCCTCGGGTAGAATCAGCCAGTGTCTGGTTTGAGGCTGAGGTGGCATTTTTTCATCCAGAGTCTTACAACTTTCAGGGGAATATAGACCCCAATGTGTGTGGTGCATGTGTTTGTTTTTCTCGGCCATGATCCAGGCACTCTGCCTGACTACTTTTACCCGAAAGTAAGGCTTCATCCTCGGGTAGAATCAGTGTCAGCCTGGAGGCTCCACTGACATGTTCCCATGGAAGTATTATGGGCTTCAGGGGCATATATTATGAATAATGTGACCCGCATTTTATTCATTTTCATGCTTTTTCACAGTTTTCATGCATTTTACCTCTTTTTTCACCCTTCTTCTTTTTGCTCCCCTGGTACTCCATTTCACACTCTGTCATATTTTCGCAAGGACAGCCTTGCACCCCTGGTACTCCATTCGCAAGGACAACACAACACAACACAGTTTGACCCACTCAGGTGACCCATGACATCATATTATACACAGTGGCACAGGCATTTTATCCATTTTCATGATTTTTAGTCGTTTTCATGCATTTTTACTCTTTTTATCAAATGAGTGTATTTGAATGAAATTCAAGGCGGTTTGACCCGCTCACATGACCCAGGGCACCGTATGAGACCCAGTGGCACAAGCATTTTTTTTTCATTTTCATGCTTTTTCACCGTTTTCATGCATTTTCACCTCTTTTTTCATCAAAGGCGTGTCTTTGGATGGAATTAGAGGCACGCACGCACACACATGTTCACCTCTTTTTTCATCAAAGGAGTGTCTCTGGATGGAATTAGAGGCACGCACGCACACACATGTTCACCTCTTTTTTCATCAAAGGAGTGTATTTGGATGGCATTTTACTCCTTTTCATGCTTTTTCATCTTTTTGATTCAGGCACTCTGCCTGACTACTTTTACCCGAAAATAAGGCTTCGTCCTCGGGTAGAATCAGCCAGTGTCTGGTTTGAGGCTGAGGTGGCATTTTTTCATCCAGAGTCTTACAACTTTCAGGGGAATATAGACCCCAATGTGTGTGGTGCATGTGTTTGTTTTTCTCGGCCATGACCCAGGCACTCTGCCTGACTACTTTTACCCGAAAGTAAGGCTTCATCCTCGGGTAGAATCAGTCTCAGCCTGGAGGCTCCACTGACATGTTCCCATGGAAGTATTATGGGCTTCAGGGGCATATATTATGAATAATGTGACCCGCATTTTATTCATTTTCATGCTTTTTCACAGTTTTCATGCATTTTACCTCTTTTTTCACCCTTCTTCTTTTTGCTCCCCTGGTACTCCATTTCACACTCTGTCATATTTTCGCAAGGACAGCCTTGCACCCCTGGTACTCCATTCGCAAGGACAACACAACACAACACAGTTTGACCCACTCAGGTGACCCATGACATCATATTATACACAGTGGCACAGGCATTTTATCCATTTTCATGATTTTTAGTCGTTTTCATGCATTTTTACTCTTTTTATCAAATGAGTGTATTTGAATGAAATTCAAGGCGGTTTGACCCGCTCACATGACCCAGGGCACCGTATGAGACCCAGTGGCACAAGCATTTTTTTTTCATTTTCATGCTTTTTCACCGTTTTCATGCATTTTCACCTCTTTTTTCATCAAAGGCGTGTCTTTGGATGGAATTAGAGGCACGCACGCACACACATGTTCACCTCTTTTTTCATCAAAGGAGTGTCTCTGGATGGAATTAGAGGCACGCACGCACACACATGTTCACCTCTTTTTTCATCAAAGGAGTGTATTTGGATGGCATTTTACTCCTTTTCATGCTTTTTCATCTTTTTGATTCAGGCACTCTGCCTGACTACTTTTACCCGAAAATAAGGCTTCGTCCTCGGGTAGAATCAGCCAGTGTCTGGTTTGAGGCTGAGGTGGCATTTTTTCATCCAGAGTCTTACAACTTTCAGGGGAATATAGACCCCAATGTGTGTGGTGCATGTGTTTGTTTTTCTCGGCCATGACCCAGGCACTCTGCCTGACTACTTTTACCCGAAAGTAAGGCTTCATCCTCGGGTAGAATCAGTCTCAGCCTGGAGGCTCCACTGACATGTTCCCATGGAAGTATTATGGGCTTCAGGGGCATATATTATGAATAATGTGACCCGCATTTTATTCATTTTCATGCTTTTTCACAGTTTTCATGCATTTTACCTCTTTTTTCACCCTTCTTCTTTTTGCTCCCCTGGTACTCCATTTCACACTCTGTCATATTTTCGCAAGGACCCCTGGTACTCCATTCGCAAGGACAACACAACACAACACAGTTTGACCCACTCAGGTGACCCATGACATCATATTATACACAGTGGCACAGGCATTTTATCCATTTTCATGATTTTTAGTCGTTTTCATGCATTTTTACTCTTTTTATCAAATGAGTGTATTTGAATGAAATTCAAGGCGGTTTGACCCGCTCACATGACCCAGGGCACCGTATGAGACCAAGTGGCACAAGCATTTTTTTTTTCATTTTCATGCTTTTTCACCGTTTTCATGCATTTTCACCTCTTTTTTCATCAAAGGCGTGTCTTTGGATGGAATTAGAGGCACGCACGCACACACATGTTCACCTCTTTTTTCATCAAAGGAGTGTCTCTGGATGGAATTAGAGGCACGCACGCACACACATGTTCACCTCTTTTTTCATCAAAGGAGTGTATTTGGATGGCATTTTACTCCTTTTCATGCTTTTTCATCTTTTTGATTCAGGCACTCTGCCTGACTACTTTTACCCGAAAATAAGGCTTCGTCCTCGGGTAGAATCAGCCAGTGTCTGGTTTGAGGCTGAGGTGGCATTTTTTCATCCAGAGTCTTACAACTTTCAGGGGAATATAGACCCCAATGTGTGTGGTGCATGTGTTTGTTTTTCTCGGCCATGATCCAGGCACTCTGCCTGACTACTTTTACCCGAAAGTAAGGCTTCATCCTCGGGTAGAATCAGTCTCAGCCTGGAGGCTCCACTGACATGTTCCCATGGAAGTATTATGGGCTTCAGGGGCATATATTATGAATAATGTGACCCGCATTTTATTCATTTTCATGCTTTTTCACAGTTTTCATGCATTTTACCTCTTTTTTCACCCTTCTTCTTTTTGCTCCCCTGGTACTCCATTTCACACTCTGTCATATTTTCGCAAGGACCCCTGGTACTCCATTCGCAAGGACAACACAACACAACACAGTTTGACCCACTCAGGTGACCCATGACATCATATTATACACAGTGGCACAGGCATTTTATCCATTTTCATGATTTTTAGTCGTTTTCATGCATTTTTACTCTTTTTATCAAATGAGTGTATTTGAATGAAATTCAAGGCGGTTTGACCCGCTCACATGACCCAGGGCACCGTATGAGACCAAGTGGCACAAGCATTTTTTTTTTCATTTTCATGCTTTTTCACCGTTTTCATGCATTTTCACCTCTTTTTTCATCAAAGGCGTGTCTTTGGATGGAATTAGAGGCACGCACGCACACACATGTTCACCTCTTTTTTCATCAAAGGAGTGTCTCTGGATGGAATTAGAGGCACGCACGCACACACATGTTCACCTCTTTTTTCATCAAAGGAGTGTATTTGGATGGCATTTTACTCCTTTTCATGCTTTTTCATCTTTTTGATTCAGGCACTCTGCCTGACTACTTTTACCCGAAAATAAGGCTTCGTCCTCGGGTAGAATCAGCCAGTGTCTGGTTTGAGGCTGAGGTGGCATTTTTTCATCCAGAGTCTTACAACTTTCAGGGGAATATAGACCCCAATGTGTGTGGTGCATGTGTTTGTTTTTCTCGGCCATGATCCAGGCACTCTGCCTGACTACTTTTACCCGAAAGTAAGGCTTCATCCTCGGGTAGAATCAGTGTCAGCCTGGAGGCTCCACTGACATGTTCCCATGGAAGTATTATGGGCTTCAGGGGCATATATTATGAATAATGTGACCCGCATTTTATTCATTTTCATGCTTTTTCACAGTTTTCATGCATTTTACCTCTTTTTTCCCCCTTCTTCTTTTTGCTCCCCTGGTACTCCATTTCACACTCTGTCATATTTTCGCAAGGACAGCCTTGCACCCCTGGTACTCCATTCGCAAGGACAACACAACACAACACAGTTTGACCCACTCAGGTGACCCATGACATCATATTATACACAGTGGCACAGGCATTTTATCCATTTTCATGATTTTTAGTCGTTTTCATGCATTTTTACTCTTTTTATCAAATGAGTGTATTTGAATGAAATTCAAGGCGGTTTGACCCGCTCACATGACCCAGGGCACCGTATGAGACCAAGTGGCACAAGCATTTTTTTTTTCATTTTCATGCTTTTTCACCGTTTTCATGCATTTTCACCTCTTTTTTCATCAAAGGCGTGTCTTTGGATGGAATTAGAGGCACGCACGCACACACATGTTCACCTCTTTTTTCATCAAAGGAGTGTCTCTGGATGGAATTAGAGGCACGCACGCACACACATGTTCACCTCTTTTTTCATCAAAGGAGTGTATTTGGATGGCATTTTACTCCTTTTCATGCTTTTTCATCTTTTTGATTCAGGCACTCTGCCTGACTACTTTTACCCGAAAATAAGGCTTCGTCCTCGGGTAGAATCAGCCAGTGTCTGGTTTGAGGCTGAGGTGGCATTTTTTCATCCAGAGTCTTACAACTTTCAGGGGAATATAGACCCCAATGTGTGTGGTGCATGTGTTTGTTTTTCTCGGCCATGATCCAGGCACTCTGCCTGACTACTTTTACCCGAAAGTAAGGCTTCATCCTCGGGTAGAATCAGTGTCAGCCTGGAGGCTCCACTGACATGTTCCCATGGAAGTATTATGGGCTTCAGGGGCATATATTATGAATAATGTGACCCGCATTTTATTCATTTTCATGCTTTTTCACAGTTTTCATGCATTTTACCTCTTTTTTCACCCTTCTTCTTTTTGCTCCCCTGGTACTCCATTTCACACTCTGTCATATTTTCGCAAGGACAGCCTTGCACCCCTGGTACTCCATTCGCAAGGACAACACAACACAACACAGTTTGACCCACTCAGGTGACCCATGACATCATATTATACACAGTGGCACAGGCATTTTATCCATTTTCATGATTTTTAGTCGTTTTCATGCATTTTTACTCTTTTTATCAAATGAGTGTATTTGAATGAAATTCAAGGCGGTTTGACCCGCTCACATGACCCAGGGCACCGTATGAGACCCAGTGGCACAAGCATTTTTTTTTCATTTTCATGCTTTTTCACCGTTTTCATGCATTTTCACCTCTTTTTTCATCAAAGGCGTGTCTTTGGATGGAATTAGAGGCACGCACGCACACACATGTTCACCTCTTTTTTCATCAAAGGAGTGTCTCTGGATGGAATTAGAGGCACGCACGCACACACATGTTCACCTCTTTTTTCATCAAAGGAGTGTATTTGGATGGCATTTTACTCCTTTTCATGCTTTTTCATCTTTTTGATTCAGGCACTCTGCCTGACTACTTTTACCCGAAAATAAGGCTTCGTCCTCGGGTAGAATCAGCCAGTGTCTGGTTTGAGGCTGAGGTGGCATTTTTTCATCCAGAGTCTTACAACTTTCAGGGGAATATAGACCCCAATGTGTGTGGTGCATGTGTTTGTTTTTCTCGGCCATGACCCAGGCACTCTGCCTGACTACTTTTACCCGAAAGTAAGGCTTCATCCTCGGGTAGAATCAGTCTCAGCCTGGAGGCTCCACTGACATGTTCCCATGGAAGTATTATGGGCTTCAGGGGCATATATTATGAATAATGTGACCCGCATTTTATTCATTTTCATGCTTTTTCACAGTTTTCATGCATTTTACCTCTTTTTTCACCCTTCTTCTTTTTGCTCCCCTGGTACTCCATTTCACACTCTGTCATATTTTCGCAAGGACCCCTGGTACTCCATTCGCAAGGACAACACAACACAACACAGTTTGACCCACTCAGGTGACCCATGACATCATATTATACACAGTGGCACAGGCATTTTATCCATTTTCATGATTTTTAGTCGTTTTCATGCATTTTTACTCTTTTTATCAAATGAGTGTATTTGAATGAAATTCAAGGCGGTTTGACCCGCTCACATGACCCAGGGCACCGTATGAGACCAAGTGGCACAAGCATTTTTTTTTTCATTTTCATGCTTTTTCACCGTTTTCATGCATTTTCACCTCTTTTTTCATCAAAGGCGTGTCTTTGGATGGAATTAGAGGCACGCACGCACACACATGTTCACCTCTTTTTTCATCAAAGGAGTGTCTCTGGATGGAATTAGAGGCACGCACGCACACACATGTTCACCTCTTTTTTCATCAAAGGAGTGTATTTGGATGGCATTTTACTCCTTTTCATGCTTTTTCATCTTTTTGATTCAGGCACTCTGCCTGACTACTTTTACCCGAAAATAAGGCTTCGTCCTCGGGTAGAATCAGCCAGTGTCTGGTTTGAGGCTGAGGTGGCATTTTTTCATCCAGAGTCTTACAACTTTCAGGGGAATATAGACCCCAATGTGTGTGGTGCATGTGTTTGTTTTTCTCGGCCATGATCCAGGCACTCTGCCTGACTACTTTTACCCGAAAGTAAGGCTTCATCCTCGGGTAGAATCAGTCTCAGCCTGGAGGCTCCACTGACATGTTCCCATGGAAGTATTATGGGCTTCAGGGGCATATATTATGAATAATGTGACCCGCATTTTATTCATTTTCATGCTTTTTCACAGTTTTCATGCATTTTACCTCTTTTTTCACCCTTCTTCTTTTTGCTCCCCTGGTACTCCATTTCACACTCTGTCATATTTTCGCAAGGACCCCTGGTACTCCATTCGCAAGGACAACACAACACAACACAGTTTGACCCACTCAGGTGACCCATGACATCATATTATACACAGTGGCACAGGCATTTTATCCATTTTCATGATTTTTAGTCGTTTTCATGCATTTTTACTCTTTTTATCAAATGAGTGTATTTGAATGAAATTCAAGGCGGTTTGACCCGCTCACATGACCCAGGGCACCGTATGAGACCAAGTGGCACAAGCATTTTTTTTTTCATTTTCATGCTTTTTCACCGTTTTCATGCATTTTCACCTCTTTTTTCATCAAAGGCGTGTCTTTGGATGGAATTAGAGGCACGCACGCACACACATGTTCACCTCTTTTTTCATCAAAGGAGTGTCTCTGGATGGAATTAGAGGCACGCACGCACACACATGTTCACCTCTTTTTTCATCAAAGGAGTGTATTTGGATGGCATTTTACTCCTTTTCATGCTTTTTCATCTTTTTGATTCAGGCACTCTGCCTGACTACTTTTACCCGAAAATAAGGCTTCGTCCTCGGGTAGAATCAGCCAGTGTCTGGTTTGAGGCTGAGGTGGCATTTTTTCATCCAGAGTCTTACAACTTTCAGGGGAATATAGACCCCAATGTGTGTGGTGCATGTGTTTGTTTTTCTCGGCCATGATCCAGGCACTCTGCCTGACTACTTTTACCCGAAAGTAAGGCTTCATCCTCGGGTAGAATCAGTGTCAGCCTGGAGGCTCCACTGACATGTTCCCATGGAAGTATTATGGGCTTCAGGGGCATATATTATGAATAATGTGACCCGCATTTTATTCATTTTCATGCTTTTTCACAGTTTTCATGCATTTTACCTCTTTTTTCACCCTTCTTCTTTTTGCTCCCCTGGTACTCCATTTCACACTCTGTCATATTTTCGCAAGGACCCCTGGTACTCCATTCGCAAGGACAACACAACACAACACAGTTTGACCCACTCAGGTGACCCATGACATCATATTATACACAGTGGCACAGGCATTTTATCCATTTTCATGATTTTTAGTCGTTTTCATGCATTTTTACTCTTTTTATCAAATGAGTGTATTTGAATGAAATTCAAGGCGGTTTGACCCGCTCACATGACCCAGGGCACCGTATGAGACCCAGTGGCACAAGCATTTTTTTTTCATTTTCATGCTTTTTCACCGTTTTCATGCATTTTCACCTCTTTTTTCATCAAAGGCGTGTCTTTGGATGGAATTAGAGGCACGCACGCACACACATGTTCACCTCTTTTTTCATCAAAGGAGTGTATTTGGATGGCATTTTACTCCTTTTCATGCTTTTTCATCTTTTTGATTCAGGCACTCTGCCTGACTACTTTTACCCGAAAATAAGGCTTCGTCCTCGGGTAGAATCAGCCAGTGTCTGGTTTGAGGCTGAGGTGGCATTTTTTCATCCAGAGTCTCACAACTTTCAGGGGAATATAGACCCCAATGTGTGTGGTGCATGTGTTTGTTTTTCTCGGCCATGATCCAGGCACTCTGCCTGACTACTTTTACCCGAAAGTAAGGCTTCATCCTCGGGTAGAATCAGTCTCAGCCTGGAGGCTCCACTGACATGTTCCCATGGAAGTATTATGGGCTTCAGGGGCATATATTATGAATAATGTGACCCGCATTTTATTCATTTTCATGCTTTTTCACAGTTTTCATGCATTTTACCTCTTTTTTCACCCTTCTTCTTTTTGCTCCCCTGGTACTCCATTTCACACTCTGTCATACTTTCGCAAGGACCCCTGGTACTCCATTCGCAAGGACAACACAACACAACACAGTTTGACCCACTCAGGTGACCCATGACATCATATTATACACAGTGGCACAGGCATTTTATCCATTTTCATGATTTTTAGTCGTTTTCATGCATTTCTACTCTTTTTATCAAATGAGTGTATTTGAATGAAATTCAAGGCGGTTTGACCCGCTCACATGACCCAGGGCACCGTATGAGACCCAGTGGCACAAGCATTTTTTTTTCATTTTCATGCTTTTTCACCGTTTTCATGCATTTTCAACCTCTTTTTTCATCAAACGCGTGTCTTTGGATGGAATTAGAGGCACGCACGCACACACATGTTCACCTCTTTTTTCATCAAAGGAGTGTCTCTGGATGGAATTAGAGGCACGCACGCACACACATGTTCACCTCTTTTTTCATCAAAGGAGTGTATTTGGATGGCATTTTACTCCTTTTCATGCTTTTTCATCTTTTTGATTCAGGCACTCTGCCTGACTACTTTTACCCGAAAATAAGGCTTCGTCCTCGGGTAGAATCAGCCAGTGTCTGGTTTGAGGCTGAGGTGGCATTTTTTCATCCAGAGTCTTACAACTTTCAGGGGAATATAGACCCCAATGTGTGTGGTGCATGTGTTTGTTTTTCTCGGCCATGATCCAGGCACTCTGCCTGACTACTTTTACCCGAAAGTAAGGCTTCATCCTCGGGTAGAATCAGTGTCAGCCTGGAGGCTCCACTGACATGTTCCCATGGAAGTATTATGGGCTTCAGGGGCATATATTATGAATAATGTGACCCGCATTTTATTCATTTTCATGCTTTTTCACAGTTTTCATGCATTTTACCTCTTTTTTCCCCCTTCTTCTTTTTGCTCCCCTGGTACTCCATTTCACACTCTGTCATATTTTCGCAAGGACAGCCTTGCACCCCTGGTACTCCATTCGCAAGGACAACACAACACAACACAGTTTGACCCACTCAGGTGACCCATGACATCATATTATACACAGTGGCACAGGCATTTTATCCATTTTCATGATTTTTAGTCGTTTTCATGCATTTTTACTCTTTTTATCAAATGAGTGTATTTGAATGAAATTCAAGGCGGTTTGACCCGCTCACATGACCCAGGGCACCGTATGAGACCCAGTGGCACAAGCATTTTTTTTTCATTTTCATGCTTTTTCACCGTTTTCATGCATTTTCACCTCTTTTTTCATCAAAGGAGTGTCTCTGGATGGAATTAGAGGCACGCACGCACACACATGTTCACCTCTTTTTTCATCAAAGGAGTGTATTTGGATGGCATTTTACTCCTTTTCATGCTTTTTCATCTTTTTGATTCAGGCACTCTGCCTGACTACTTTTACCCGAAAATAAGGCTTCGTCCTCGGGTAGAATCAGCCAGTGTCTGGTTTGAGGCTGAGGTGGCATTTTTTCATCCAGAGTCTTACAACTTTCAGGGGAATATAGACCCCAATGTGTGTGGTGCATGTGTTTGTTTTTCTCGGCCATGATCCAGGCACTCTGCCTGACTACTTTTACCCGAAAGTAAGGCTTCATCCTCGTGTAGAATCAGTCTCAGCCTGGAGGCTCCACTGACATGTTCCCATGGAAGTATTATGGGCTTCAGGGGCATATATTATGAATAATGTGACCCGCATTTTATTCATTTTCATGCTTTTTCACAGTTTTCATGCATTTTACCTCTTTTTTCACCCTTCTACTTTTTGCTCCCCTGGTACTCCATTTCACACTCTGTCATATTTTCGCAAGGACCCCTGGTACTCCATTCGCAAGGACAACACAACACAACACAGTTTGACCCACTCAGGTGACCCATGACATCATATTATACACAGTGGCACAGGCATTTTATCCATTTTCATGATTTTTAGTCGTTTTCATGCATTTTTACTCTTTTTATCAAATGAGTGTATTTGAATGAAATTCAAGGCGGTTTGACCCGCTCACATGACCCAGGGCACCGTATGAGACCAAGTGGCACAAGCATTTTTTTTTTCATTTTCATGCTTTTTCACCGTTTTCATGCATTTTCACCTCTTTTTTCATCAAAGGCGTGTCTTTGGATGGAATTAGAGGCACGCACGCACACACATGTTCACCTCTTTTTTCATCAAAGGAGTGTCTCTGGATGGAATTAGAGGCACGCACGCACACACATGTTCACCTCTTTTTTCATCAAAGGAGTGTATTTGGATGGCATTTTACTCCTTTTCATGCTTTTTCATCTTTTTGATTCAGGCACTCTGCCTGACTACTTTTACCCGAAAATAAGGTTTCGTCCTCGGGTAGAATCAGCCAGTGTCTGGTTTGAGGCTGAGGTGGCATTTTTTCATCCAGAGTCTTACAACTTTCAGGGGAATATAGACCCCAATGTGTGTGGTGCATGTGTTTGTTTTTCTCGGCCATGATCCAGGCACTCTGCCTGACTACTTTTACCCGAAAGTAAGGCTTCATCCTCGGGTAGAATCAGTCTCAGCCTGGAGGCTCCACTGACATGTTCCCATGGAAGTATTATGGGCTTCAGGGGCATATATTATGAATAATGTGACCCGCATTTTATTCATTTTCATGCTTTTTCACAGTTTTCATGCATTTTACCTCTTTTTTCCCCCTTCTTCTTTTTGCTCCCCTGGTACTCCATTTCACACTCTGTCATATTTTCGCAAGGACAGCCTTGCACCCCTGGTACTCCATTCGCAAGGACAACACAACACAACACAGTTTGACCCACTCAGGTGACCCATGACATCATATTATACACAGTGGCACAGGCATTTTATCCATTTTCATGATTTTTAGTCGTTTTCATGCATTTTTACTCTTTTTATCAAATGAGTGTATTTGAATGAAATTCAAGGCGGTTTGACCCGCTCACATGACCCAGGGCACCGTATGAGACCCAGTGGCACAAGCATTTTTTTTTCATTTTCATGCTTTTTCACCGTTTTCATGCATTTTCACCTCTTTTTTCATCAAAGGAGTGTCTCTGGATGGAATTAGAGGCACGCACGCACACACATGTTCACCTCTTTTTTCATCAAAGGAGTGTATTTGGATGGCATTTTACTCCTTTTCATGCTTTTTCATCTTTTTGATTCAGGCACTCTGCCTGACTACTTTTACCCGAAAATAAGGCTTCGTCCTCGGGTAGAATCAGCCAGTGTCTGGTTTGAGGCTGAGGTGGCATTTTTTAATCCAGAGTCTTACAACTTTCAGGGGAATATAGACCCCAATGTGTGTGGTGCATGTGTTTGTTTTTCTCGGCCATGATCCAGGCACTCTGCCTGACTACTTTTACCCGAAAGTAAGGCTTCATCCTCGTGTAGAATCAGTCTCAGCCTGGAGGCTCCACTGACATGTTCCCATGGAAGTATTATGGGCTTCAGGGGCATATATTATGAATAATGTGACCCGCATTTTATTCATTTTCATGCTTTTTCACAGTTTTCATGCATTTTACCTCTTTTTTCACCCTTCTACTTTTTGCTCCCCTGGTACTCCATTTCACACTCTGTCATATTTTCGCAAGGACCCCTGGTACTCCATTCGCAAGGACAACACAACACAACACAGTTTGACCCACTCAGGTGACCCATGACATCATATTATACACAGTGGCACAGGCATTTTATCCATTTTCATGATTTTTAGTCGTTTTCATGCATTTTTACTCTTTTTATCAAATGAGTGTATTTGAATGAAATTCAAGGCGGTTTGACCCGCTCACATGACCCAGGGCACCGTATGAGACCAAGTGGCACAAGCATTTTTTTTTTCATTTTCATGCTTTTTCACCGTTTTCATGCATTTTCACCTCTTTTTTCATCAAAGGCGTGTCTTTGGATGGAATTAGAGGCACGCACGCACACACATGTTCACCTCTTTTTTCATCAAAGGAGTGTCTCTGGATGGAATTAGAGGCACGCACGCACACACATGTTCACCTCTTTTTTCATCAAAGGAGTGTATTTGGATGGCATTTTACTCCTTTTCATGCTTTTTCATCTTTTTGATTCAGGCACTCTGCCTGACTACTTTTACCCGAAAATAAGGTTTCGTCCTCGGGTAGAATCAGCCAGTGTCTGGTTTGAGGCTGAGGTGGCATTTTTTCATCCAGAGTCTTACAACTTTCAGGGGAATATAGACCCCAATGTGTGTGGTGCATGTGTTTGTTTTTCTCGGCCATGATCCAGGCACTCTGCCTGACTACTTTTACCCGAAAGTAAGGCTTCATCCTCGGGTAGAATCAGTCTCAGCCTGGAGGCTCCACTGACATGTTCCCATGGAAGTATTATGGGCTTCAGGGGCATATATTATGAATAATGTGACCCGCATTTTATTCATTTTCATGCTTTTTCACAGTTTTCATGCATTTTACCTCTTTTTTCACCCTTCTTCTTTTTGCTCCCCTGGTACTCCATTTCACACTCTGTCATATTTTCGCAAGGACCCCTGGTACTCCATTCGCAAGGACAACACAACACAACACAGTTTGACCCACTCAGGTGACCCATGACATCATATTATACACAGTGGCACAGGCATTTTATCCATTTTCATGATTTTTAGTCGTTTTCATGCATTTCTACTCTTTTTATCAAATGAGTGTATTTGAATGAAATTCAAGGCGGTTTGACCCGCTCACATGACCCAGGGCACCGTATGAGACCCAGTGGCACAAGCATTTTTTTTTCATTTTCATGCTTTTTCACCGTTTTCATGCATTTTCAACCTCTTTTTTCATCAAAGGCGTGTCTTTGGATGGAATTAGAGGCACGCACGCACACACATGTTCACCTCTTTTTTCATCAAAGGAGTGTCTCTGGATGGAATTAGAGGCACGCACGCACACACATGTTCACCTCTTTTTTCATCAAAGGAGTGTATTTGGATGGCATTTTACTCCTTTTCATGCTTTTTCATCTTTTTGATTCAGGCACTCTGCCTGACTACTTTTACCCGAAAATAAGGCTTCGTCCTCGGGTAGAATCAGCCAGTGTCTGGTTTGAGGCTGAGGTGGCATTTTTTCATCCAGAGTCTTACAACTTTCAGGGGAATATAGACCCCAATGTGTGTGGTGCATGTGTTTGTTTTTCTCGGCCATGATCCAGGCACTCTGCCTGACTACTTTTACCCGAAAGTAAGGCTTCATCCTCGGGTAGAATCAGTCTCAGCCTGGAGGCTCCACTGACATGTTCCCATGGAAGTATTATGGGCTTCAGGGGCATATATTATGAATAATGTGACCCGCATTTTATTCATTTTCATGCTTTTTCACAGTTTTCATGCATTTTACCTCTTTTTTCACCCTTCTTCTTTTTGCTCCCCTGGTACTCCATTTCACACTCTGTCATATTTTCGCAAGGACCCCTGGTACTCCATTCGCAAGGACAACACAACACAACACAGTTTGACCCACTCAGGTGACCCATGACATCATATTATACACAGTGGCACAGGCATTTTATCCATTTTCATGATTTTTAGTCGTTTTCATGCATTTCTACTCTTTTTATCAAATGAGTGTATTTGAATGAAATTCAAGGCGGTTTGACCCGCTCACATGACCCAGGGCACCGTATGAGACCCAGTGGCACAAGCATTTTTTTTTCATTTTCATGCTTTTTCACCGTTTTCATGCATTTTCAACCTCTTTTTTCATCAAAGGCGTGTCTTTGGATGGAATTAGAGGCACGCACGCACACACATGTTCACCTCTTTTTTCATCAAAGGAGTGTCTCTGGATGGAATTAGAGGCACGCACGCACACACATGTTCACCTCTTTTTTCATCAAAGGAGTGTATTTGGATGGCATTTTACTCCTTTTCATGCTTTTTCATCTTTTTGATTCAGGCACTCTGCCTGACTACTTTTACCCGAAAATAAGGCTTCGTCCTCGGGTAGAATCAGCCAGTGTCTGGTTTGAGGCTGAGGTGGCATTTTTTCATCCAGAGTCTTACAACTTTCAGGGGAATATAGACCCCAATGTGTGTGGTGCATGTGTTTGTTTTTCTCGGCCATGATCCAGGCACTCTGCCTGACTACTTTTACCCGAAAGTAAGGCTTCATCCTCGGGTAGAATCAGTGTCAGCCTGGAGGCTCCACTGACATGTTCCCATGGAAGTATTATGGGCTTCAGGGGCATATATTATGAATAATGTGACCCGCATTTTATTCATTTTCATGCTTTTTCACAGTTTTCATGCATTTTACCTCTTTTTTCCCCCTTCTTCTTTTTGCTCCCCTGGTACTCCATTTCACACTCTGTCATATTTTCGCAAGGACAGCCTTGCACCCCTGGTACTCCATTCGCAAGGACAACACAACACAACACAGTTTGACCCACTCAGGTGACCCATGACATCATATTATACACAGTGGCACAGGCATTTTATCCATTTTCATGATTTTTAGTCGTTTTCATGCATTTTTACTCTTTTTATCAAATGAGTGTATTTGAATGAAATTCAAGGCGGTTTGACCCGCTCACATGACCCAGGGCACCGTATGAGACCCAGTGGCACAAGCATTTTTTTTTCATTTTCATGCTTTTTCACCGTTTTCATGCATTTTCACCTCTTTTTTCATCAAAGGAGTGTCTCTGGATGGAATTAGAGGCACGCACGCACACACATGTTCACCTCTTTTTTCATCAAAGGAGTGTATTTGGATGGCATTTTACTCCTTTTCATGCTTTTTCATCTTTTTGATTCAGGCACTCTGCCTGACTACTTTTACCCGAAAATAAGGCTTCGTCCTCGGGTAGAATCAGCCAGTGTCTGGTTTGAGGCTGAGGTGGCATTTTTTAATCCAGAGTCTTACAACTTTCAGGGGAATATAGACCCCAATGTGTGTGGTGCATGTGTTTGTTTTTCTCGGCCATGATCCAGGCACTCTGCCTGACTACTTTTACCCGAAAGTAAGGCTTCATCCTCGTGTAGAATCAGTCTCAGCCTGGAGGCTCCACTGACATGTTCCCATGGAAGTATTATGGGCTTCAGGGGCATATATTATGAATAATGTGACCCGCATTTTATTCATTTTCATGCTTTTTCACAGTTTTCATGCATTTTACCTCTTTTTTCACCCTTCTACTTTTTGCTCCCCTGGTACTCCATTTCACACTGTCATATTTTCGCAAGGACCCCTGGTACTCCATTCGCAAGGACAACACAACACAACACAGTTTGACCCACTCAGGTGACCCATGACATCATATTATACACAGTGGCACAGGCATTTTATCCATTTTCATGATTTTTAGTCGTTTTCATGCATTTTTACTCTTTTTATCAAATGAGTGTATTTGAATGAAATTCAAGGCGGTTTGACCCGCTCACATGACCCAGGGCACCGTATGAGACCAAGTGGCACAAGCATTTTTTTTTTCATTTTCATGCTTTTTCACCGTTTTCATGCATTTTCACCTCTTTTTTCATCAAAGGCGTGTCTTTGGATGGAATTAGAGGCACGCACGCACACACATGTTCACCTCTTTTTTCATCAAAGGAGTGTCTCTGGATGGAATTAGAGGCACGCACGCACACACATGTTCACCTCTTTTTTCATCAAAGGAGTGTATTTGGATGGCATTTTACTCCTTTTCATGCTTTTTCATCTTTTTGATTCAGGCACTCTGCCTGACTACTTTTACCCGAAAATAAGGTTTCGTCCTCGGGTAGAATCAGCCAGTGTCTGGTTTGAGGCTGAGGTGGCATTTTTTCATCCAGAGTCTTACAACTTTCAGGGGAATATAGACCCCAATGTGTGTGGTGCATGTGTTTGTTTTTCTCGGCCATGATCCAGGCACTCTGCCTGACTACTTTTACCCGAAAGTAAGGCTTCATCCTCGGGTAGAATCAGTCTCAGCCTGGAGGCTCCACTGACATGTTCCCATGGAAGTATTATGGGCTTCAGGGGCATATATTATGAATAATGTGACCCGCATTTTATTCATTTTCATGCTTTTTCACAGTTTTCATGCATTTTACCTCTTTTTTCACCCTTCTACTTTTTGCTCCCCTGGTACTCCATTTCACACTGTCATATTTTCGCAAGGACCCCTGGTACTCCATTCGCAAGGACAACACAACACAACACAGTTTGACCCACTCAGGTGACCCATGACATCATATTATACACAGTGGCACAGGCATTTTATCCATTTTCATGATTTTTAGTCGTTTTCATGCATTTTTACTCTTTTTATCAAATGAGTGTATTTGAATGAAATTCAAGGCGGTTTGACCCGCTCACATGACCCAGGGCACCGTATGAGACCCAGTGGCACAAGCATTTTTTTTTCATTTTCATGCTTTTTCACCGTTTTCATGCATTTTCACCTCTTTTTTCATCAAAGGAGTGTCTCTGGATGGAATTAGAGGCACGCACGCACACACATGTTCACCTCTTTTTTCATCAAAGGAGTGTATTTGGATGGCATTTTACTCCTTTTCATGCTTTTTCATCTTTTTGATTCAGGCACTCTGCCTGACTACTTTTACCCGAAAATAAGGCTTCGTCCTCGGGTAGAATCAGCCAGTGTCTGGTTTGAGGCTGAGGTGGCATTTTTTAATCCAGAGTCTTACAACTTTCAGGGGAATATAGACCCCAATGTGTGTGGTGCATGTGTTTGTTTTTCTCGGCCATGATCCAGGCACTCTGCCTGACTACTTTTACCCGAAAGTAAGGCTTCATCCTCGTGTAGAATCAGTCTCAGCCTGGAGGCTCCACTGACATGTTCCCATGGAAGTATTATGGGCTTCAGGGGCATATATTATGAATAATGTGACCCGCATTTTATTCATTTTCATGCTTTTTCACAGTTTTCATGCATTTTACCTCTTTTTTCACCCTTCTACTTTTTGCTCCCCTGGTACTCCATTTCACACTGTCATATTTTCGCAAGGACCCCTGGTACTCCATTCGCAAGGACAACACAACACAACACAGTTTGACCCACTCAGGTGACCCATGACATCATATTATACACAGTGGCACAGGCATTTTATCCATTTTCATGATTTTTAGTCGTTTTCATGCATTTTTACTCTTTTTATCAAATGAGTGTATTTGAATGAAATTCAAGGCGGTTTGACCCGCTCACATGACCCAGGGCACCGTATGAGACCAAGTGGCACAAGCATTTTTTTTTTCATTTTCATGCTTTTTCACCGTTTTCATGCATTTTCACCTCTTTTTTCATCAAAGGCGTGTCTTTGGATGGAATTAGAGGCACGCACGCACACACATGTTCACCTCTTTTTTCATCAAAGGAGTGTCTCTGGATGGAATTAGAGGCACGCACGCACACACATGTTCACCTCTTTTTTCATCAAAGGAGTGTATTTGGATGGCATTTTACTCCTTTTCATGCTTTTTCATCTTTTTGATTCAGGCACTCTGCCTGACTACTTTTACCCGAAAATAAGGTTTCGTCCTCGGGTAGAATCAGCCAGTGTCTGGTTTGAGGCTGAGGTGGCATTTTTTCATCCAGAGTCTTACAACTTTCAGGGGAATATAGACCCCAATGTGTGTGGTGCATGTGTTTGTTTTTCTCGGCCATGATCCAGGCACTCTGCCTGACTACTTTTACCCGAAAGTAAGGCTTCATCCTCGGGTAGAATCAGTCTCAGCCTGGAGGCTCCACTGACATGTTCCCATGGAAGTATTATGGGCTTCAGGGGCATATATTATGAATAATGTGACCCGCATTTTATTCATTTTCATGCTTTTTCACAGTTTTCATGCATTTTACCTCTTTTTTCACCCTTCTTCTTTTTGCTCCCCTGGTACTCCATTTCACACTCTGTCATATTTTCGCAAGGACCCCTGGTACTCCATTCGCAAGGACAACACAACACAACACAGTTTGACCCACTCAGGTGACCCATGACATCATATTATACACAGTGGCACAGGCATTTTATCCATTTTCATGATTTTTAGTCGTTTTCATGCATTTTTACTCTTTTTATCAAATGAGTGTATTTGAATGAAATTCAAGGCGGTTTGACCCGCTCACATGACCCAGGGCACCGTATGAGACCAAGTGGCACAAGCATTTTTTTTTTCATTTTCATGCTTTTTCACCGTTTTCATGCATTTTCACCTCTTTTTTCATCAAAGGCGTGTCTTTGGATGGAATTAGAGGCACGCACGCACACACATGTTCACCTCTTTTTTCATCAAAGGAGTGTCTCTGGATGGAATTAGAGGCACGCACGCACACACATGTTCACCTCTTTTTTCATCAAAGGAGTGTATTTGGATGGCATTTTACTCCTTTTCATGCTTTTTCATCTTTTTGATTCAGGCACTCTGCCTGACTACTTTTACCCGAAAATAAGGCTTCGTCCTCGGGTAGAATCAGCCAGTGTCTGGTTTGAGGCTGAGGTGGCATTTTTTCATCCAGAGTCTTACAACTTTCAGGGGAATATAGACCCCAATGTGTGTGGTGCATGTGTTTGTTTTTCTCGGCCATGATCCAGGCACTCTGCCTGACTACTTTTACCCGAAAGTAAGGCTTCATCCTCGGGTAGAATCAGTGTCAGCCTGGAGGCTCCACTGACATGTTCCCATGGAAGTATTATGGGCTTCAGGGGCATATATTATGAATAATGTGACCCGCATTTTATTCATTTTCATGCTTTTTCACAGTTTTCATGCATTTTACCTCTTTTTTCACCCTTCTTCTTTTTGCTCCCCTGGTACTCCATTTCACACTCTGTCATATTTTCGCAAGGACCCCTGGTACTCCATTCGCAAGGACAACACAACACAACACAGTTTGACCCACTCAGGTGACCCATGACATCATATTATACACAGTGGCACAGGCATTTTATCCATTTTCATGATTTTTAGTCGTTTTCATGCATTTTTACTCTTTTTATCAAATGAGTGTATTTGAATGAAATTCAAGGCGGTTTGACCCGCTCACATGACCCAGGGCACCGTATGAGACCCAGTGGCACAAGCATTTTTTTTTCATTTTCATGCTTTTTCACCGTTTTCATGCATTTTCACCTCTTTTTTCATCAAAGGCGTGTCTTTGGATGGAATTAGAGGCACGCACGCACACACATGTTCACCTCTTTTTTCATCAAAGGAGTGTATTTGGATGGCATTTTACTCCTTTTCATGCTTTTTCATCTTTTTGATTCAGGCACTCTGCCTGACTACTTTTACCCGAAAATAAGGCTTCGTCCTCGGGTAGAATCAGCCAGTGTCTGGTTTGAGGCTGAGGTGGCATTTTTTCATCCAGAGTCTTACAACTTTCAGGGGAATATAGACCCCAATGTGTGTGGTGCATGTGTTTGTTTTTCTCGGCCATGATCCAGGCACTCTGCCTGACTACTTTTACCCGAAAGTAAGGCTTCATCCTCGGGTAGAATCAGTCTCAGCCTGGAGGCTCCACTGACATGTTCCCATGGAAGTATTATGGGCTTCAGGGGCATATATTATGAATAATGTGACCCGCATTTTATTCATTTTCATGCTTTTTCACAGTTTTCATGCATTTTACCTCTTTTTTCACCCTTCTTCTTTTTGCTCCCCTGGTACTCCATTTCACACTCTGTCATACTTTCGCAAGGACCCCTGGTACTCCATTCGCAAGGACAACACAACACAACACAGTTTGACCCACTCAGGTGACCCATGACATCATATTATACACAGTGGCACAGGCATTTTATCCATTTTCATGATTTTTAGTCGTTTTCATGCATTTCTACTCTTTTTATCAAATGAGTGTATTTGAATGAAATTCAAGGCGGTTTGACCCGCTCACATGACCCAGGGCACCGTATGAGACCCAGTGGCACAAGCATTTTTTTTTCATTTTCATGCTTTTTCACCGTTTTCATGCATTTTCAACCTCTTTTTTCATCAAAGGCGTGTCTTTGGATGGAATTAGAGGCACGCACGCACACACATGTTCACCTCTTTTTTCATCAAAGGAGTGTCTCTGGATGGAATTAGAGGCACGCACGCACACACATGTTCACCTCTTTTTTCATCAAAGGAGTGTATTTGGATGGCATTTTACTCCTTTTCATGCTTTTTCATCTTTTTGATTCAGGCACTCTGCCTGACTACTTTTACCCGAAAATAAGGCTTCGTCCTCGGGTAGAATCAGCCAGTGTCTGGTTTGAGGCTGAGGTGGCATTTTTTCATCCAGAGTCTTACAACTTTCAGGGGAATATAGACCCCAATGTGTGTGGTGCATGTGTTTGTTTTTCTCGGCCATGATCCAGGCACTCTGCCTGACTACTTTTACCCGAAAGTAAGGCTTCATCCTCGGGTAGAATCAGTCTCAGCCTGGAGGCTCCACTGACATGTTCCCATGGAAGTATTATGGGCTTCAGGGGCATATATTATGAATAATGTGACCCGCATTTTATTCATTTTCATGCTTTTTCACAGTTTTCATGCATTTTACCTCTTTTTTCACCCTTCTTCTTTTTGCTCCCCTGGTACTCCATTTCACACTCTGTCATATTTTCGCAAGGACCCCTGGTACTCCATTCGCAAGGACAACACAACACAACACAGTTTGACCCACTCAGGTGACCCATGACATCATATTATACACAGTGGCACAGGCATTTTATCCATTTTCATGATTTTTAGTCGTTTTCATGCATTTCTACTCTTTTTATCAAATGAGTGTATTTGAATGAAATTCAAGGCGGTTTGACCCGCTCACATGACCCAGGGCACCGTATGAGACCCAGTGGCACAAGCATTTTTTTTTCATTTTCATGCTTTTTCACCGTTTTCATGCATTTTCAACCTCTTTTTTCATCAAAGGCGTGTCTTTGGATGGAATTAGAGGCACGCACGCACACACATGTTCACCTCTTTTTTCATCAAAGGAGTGTCTCTGGATGGAATTAGAGGCACGCACGCACACACATGTTCACCTCTTTTTTCATCAAAGGAGTGTATTTGGATGGCATTTTACTCCTTTTCATGCTTTTTCATCTTTTTGATTCAGGCACTCTGCCTGACTACTTTTACCCGAAAATAAGGCTTCGTCCTCGGGTAGAATCAGCCAGTGTCTGGTTTGAGGCTGAGGTGGCATTTTTTCATCCAGAGTCTTACAACTTTCAGGGGAATATAGACCCCAATGTGTGTGGTGCATGTGTTTGTTTTTCTCGGCCATGATCCAGGCACTCTGCCTGACTACTTTTACCCGAAAGTAAGGCTTCATCCTCGGGTAGAATCAGTGTCAGCCTGGAGGCTCCACTGACATGTTCCCATGGAAGTATTATGGGCTTCAGGGGCATATATTATGAATAATGTGACCCGCATTTTATTCATTTTCATGCTTTTTCACAGTTTTCATGCATTTTACCTCTTTTTTCCCCCTTCTTCTTTTTGCTCCCCTGGTACTCCATTTCACACTCTGTCATATTTTCGCAAGGACAGCCTTGCACCCCTGGTACTCCATTCGCAAGGACAACACAACACAACACAGTTTGACCCACTCAGGTGACCCATGACATCATATTATACACAGTGGCACAGGCATTTTATCCATTTTCATGATTTTTAGTCGTTTTCATGCATTTTTACTCTTTTTATCAAATGAGTGTATTTGAATGAAATTCAAGGCGGTTTGACCCGCTCACATGACCCAGGGCACCGTATGAGACCCAGTGGCACAAGCATTTTTTTTTCATTTTCATGCTTTTTCACCGTTTTCATGCATTTTCACCTCTTTTTTCATCAAAGGAGTGTCTCTGGATGGAATTAGAGGCACGCACGCACACACATGTTCACCTCTTTTTTCATCAAAGGAGTGTATTTGGATGGCATTTTACTCCTTTTCATGCTTTTTCATCTTTTTGATTCAGGCACTCTGCCTGACTACTTTTACCCGAAAATAAGGCTTCGTCCTCGGGTAGAATCAGCCAGTGTCTGGTTTGAGGCTGAGGTGGCATTTTTTCATCCAGAGTCTTACAACTTTCAGGGGAATATAGACCCCAATGTGTGTGGTGCATGTGTTTGTTTTTCTCGGCCATGATCCAGGCACTCTGCCTGACTACTTTTACCCGAAAGTAAGGCTTCATCCTCGTGTAGAATCAGTCTCAGCCTGGAGGCTCCACTGACATGTTCCCATGGAAGTATTATGGGCTTCAGGGGCATATATTATGAATAATGTGACCCGCATTTTATTCATTTTCATGCTTTTTCACAGTTTTCATGCATTTTACCTCTTTTTTCACCCTTCTACTTTTTGCTCCCCTGGTACTCCATTTCACACTCTGTCATATTTTCGCAAGGACCCCTGGTACTCCATTCGCAAGGACAACACAACACAACACAGTTTGACCCACTCAGGTGACCCATGACATCATATTATACACAGTGGCACAGGCATTTTATCCATTTTCATGATTTTTAGTCGTTTTCATGCATTTTTACTCTTTTTATCAAATGAGTGTATTTGAATGAAATTCAAGGCGGTTTGACCCGCTCACATGACCCAGGGCACCGTATGAGACCAAGTGGCACAAGCATTTTTTTTTTCATTTTCATGCTTTTTCACCGTTTTCATGCATTTTCACCTCTTTTTTCATCAAAGGCGTGTCTTTGGATGGAATTAGAGGCACGCACGCACACACATGTTCACCTGTTTTTTCATCAAAGGAGTGTCTCTGGATGGAATTAGAGGCACGCACGCACACACATGTTCACCTCTTTTTTCATCAAAGGAGTGTATTTGGATGGCATTTTACTCCTTTTCATGCTTTTTCATCTTTTTGATTCAGGCACTCTGCCTGACTACTTTTACCCGAAAATAAGGTTTCGTCCTCGGGTAGAATCAGCCAGTGTCTGGTTTGAGGCTGAGGTGGCATTTTTTCATCCAGAGTCTTACAACTTTCAGGGGAATATAGACCCCAATGTGTGTGGTGCATGTGTTTGTTTTTCTCGGCCATGATCCAGGCACTCTGCCTGACTACTTTTACCCGAAAGTAAGGCTTCATCCTCGGGTAGAATCAGTCTCAGCCTGGAGGCTCCACTGACATGTTCCCATGGAAGTATTATGGGCTTCAGGGGCATATATTATGAATAATGTGACCCGCATTTTATTCATTTTCATGCTTTTTCACAGTTTTCATGCATTTTACCTCTTTTTTCCCCCTTCTTCTTTTTGCTCCCCTGGTACTCCATTTCACACTCTGTCATATTTTCGCAAGGACAGCCTTGCACCCCTGGTACTCCATTCGCAAGGACAACACAACACAACACAGTTTGACCCACTCAGGTGACCCATGACATCATATTATACACAGTGGCACAGGCATTTTATCCATTTTCATGATTTTTAGTCGTTTTCATGCATTTTTACTCTTTTTATCAAATGAGTGTATTTGAATGAAATTCAAGGCGGTTTGACCCGCTCACATGACCCAGGGCACCGTATGAGACCCAGTGGCACAAGCATTTTTTTTTCATTTTCATGCTTTTTCACCGTTTTCATGCATTTTCACCTCTTTTTTCATCAAAGGAGTGTCTCTGGATGGAATTAGAGGCACGCACGCACACACATGTTCACCTCTTTTTTCATCAAAGGAGTGTATTTGGATGGCATTTTACTCCTTTTCATGCTTTTTCATCTTTTTGATTCAGGCACTCTGCCTGACTACTTTTACCCGAAAATAAGGCTTCGTCCTCGGGTAGAATCAGCCAGTGTCTGGTTTGAGGCTGAGGTGGCATTTTTTCATCCAGAGTCTTACAACTTTCAGGGGAATATAGACCCCAATGTGTGTGGTGCATGTGTTTGTTTTTCTCGGCCATGATCCAGGCACTCTGCCTGACTACTTTTACCCGAAAGTAAGGCTTCATCCTCGGGTAGAATCAGTCTCAGCCTGGAGGCTCCACTGACATGTTCCCATGGAAGTATTATGGGCTTCAGGGGCATATATTATGAATAATGTGACCCGCATTTTATTCATTTTCATGCTTTTTCACAGTTTTCATGCATTTTACCTCTTTTTTCACCCTTCTTCTTTTTGCTCCCCTGGTACTCCATTTCACACTCTGTCATATTTTCGCAAGGACCCCTGGTACTCCATTCGCAAGGACAACACAACACAACACAGTTTGACCCACTCAGGTGACCCATGACATCATATTATACACAGTGGCACAGGCATTTTATCCATTTTCATGATTTTTAGTCGTTTTCATGCATTTCTACTCTTTTTATCAAATGAGTGTATTTGAATGAAATTCAAGGCGGTTTGACCCGCTCACATGACCCAGGGCACCGTATGAGACCCAGTGGCACAAGCATTTTTTTTTCATTTTCATGCTTTTTCACCGTTTTCATGCATTTTCAACCTCTTTTTTCATCAAAGGCGTGTCTTTGGATGGAATTAGAGGCACGCACGCACACACATGTTCACCTCTTTTTTCATCAAAGGAGTGTCTCTGGATGGAATTAGAGGCACGCACGCACACACATGTTCACCTCTTTTTTCATCAAAGGAGTGTATTTGGATGGCATTTTACTCCTTTTCATGCTTTTTCATCTTTTTGATTCAGGCACTCTGCCTGACTACTTTTACCCGAAAATAAGGCTTCGTCCTCGGGTAGAATCAGCCAGTGTCTGGTTTGAGGCTGAGGTGGCATTTTTTCATCCAGAGTCTTACAACTTTCAGGGGAATATAGACCCCAATGTGTGTGGTGCATGTGTTTGTTTTTCTCGGCCATGATCCAGGCACTCTGCCTGACTACTTTTACCCGAAAGTAAGGCTTCATCCTCGGGTAGAATCAGTGTCAGCCTGGAGGCTCCACTGACATGTTCCCATGGAAGTATTATGGGCTTCAGGGGCATATATTATGAATAATGTGACCCGCATTTTATTCATTTTCATGCTTTTTCACAGTTTTCATGCATTTTACCTCTTTTTTCCCCCTTCTTCTTTTTGCTCCCCTGGTACTCCATTTCACACTCTGTCATATTTTCGCAAGGACAGCCTTGCACCCCTGGTACTCCATTCGCAAGGACAACACAACACAACACAGTTTGACCCACTCAGGTGACCCATGACATCATATTATACACAGTGGCACAGGCATTTTATCCATTTTCATGATTTTTAGTCGTTTTCATGCATTTTTACTCTTTTTATCAAATGAGTGTATTTGAATGAAATTCAAGGCGGTTTGACCCGCTCACATGACCCAGGGCACCGTATGAGACCCAGTGGCACAAGCATTTTTTTTTCATTTTCATGCTTTTTCACCGTTTTCATGCATTTTCACCTCTTTTTTCATCAAAGGAGTGTCTCTGGATGGAATTAGAGGCACGCACGCACACACATGTTCACCTCTTTTTTCATCAAAGGAGTGTATTTGGATGGCATTTTACTCCTTTTCATGCTTTTTCATCTTTTTGATTCAGGCACTCTGCCTGACTACTTTTACCCGAAAATAAGGCTTCGTCCTCGGGTAGAATCAGCCAGTGTCTGGTTTGAGGCTGAGGTGGCATTTTTTCATCCAGAGTCTTACAACTTTCAGGGGAATATAGACCCCAATGTGTGTGGTGCATGTGTTTGTTTTTCTCGGCCATGATCCAGGCACTCTGCCTGACTACTTTTACCCGAAAGTAAGGCTTCATCCTCGTGTAGAATCAGTCTCAGCCTGGAGGCTCCACTGACATGTTCCCATGGAAGTATTATGGGCTTCAGGGGCATATATTATGAATAATGTGACCCGCATTTTATTCATTTTCATGCTTTTTCACAGTTTTCATGCATTTTACCTCTTTTTTC